>NC_042495.1:106569749-106575605 GCF_005508785.2 Acyrthosiphon pisum | reverse complement strand
ACGAATGAGTGATAATTCGCCCCAGTTTTCTCCCCTTTCATGCCCCTCCATGATCACGACCTCACTTGAGATAAGCATAGCCGTGTCCACGTGTACTAAGATATATCTTAGTCCGTGGCCGTGTCCTATCAATTGACTATTTCTTTATTATCTATGAGTTCAATAGACAAATAGACAATAATTATACAACCTCAAAATTAATTATTTTTAAAATGTTTAGGCAAGATTACGTTAAATTAATCTACAATGAAGGTATGCCTGATATGAATGATCCATCACAACGTGGTGACATAATCATCCGGTTTGAAATAATTTATCCTCTTTATTTGCCAGTTACAGATGACACATTTTGTGAATTATTTATTGACAATAAAATAAATACCTAAGTAGGTAGTTATAATTGTTTTATTCATATTATATAGGTAATTAATATGATCATATTATGTTAATTTTATTTTATAAGAAAATACATATAATTACAAAACATTTCATATTTTCAATGCAAATTATTTAATTTTATTAACTTTTTAACACAATTTAATTATAGAAAAAATAAAAATCTCCCTATTGGTTGCTATTGCGACATTGCCGGTTATTTTTACATTAATTTATTGTTGAGGGTACAATCAATTGGTCGGTTTCAAAATTGTTATGCTGTAATACAATATTTCAAATTAATATAAAATATGAATAAAATAATACCATGTGTAATAGGATGTAAAAATAATAATAATTTTTCTTAAAAATCATTTTAAATGATGAAAAATAATTGGAAGTTATGACTAATGAGCTATCCCTATTCCCTGATGTAGTTTTCTTAGCAAGTTCCTTTAAATTTCCCAAATTTCAATGTTGACAATGTCGGGTAAATGAACATGACATTTCGGTAAATTATTTAAAATGAAACATTGCTTTTTTTTAAATGTTCAACACATATCCATATAGCTGTTCACGTTATTTTTGCTTTCAAAACGACATAAAAAAAAGCCATATGAACGAGCATATCCTATAGCTGCCTCTTTCACTTTTTATATAAAATCTAAAATCTAAAGGCATAATATTAATTATTATTTTTGTATTTACTATATAATATACCTATAGTACTAGATTACACAATCTATCACAGTAAATTGAAATGCGTGCACACATTATATTGCAGAAAGTAGAAACAATCTATTTGGATTTCAGATAAATGACATCCGATAATATTATTGTCGTATAAGCTTATATTCCTATATCTAGGTTTAATACCTAATGATAGTTGTACATTTGTACCTTATTCAATATGCTGTTATTCGACATATATCGCAAAATGTATATACATACATAATATATAATATTACCAACTAATATATGTATGTACTTATAAGTTATAACATATAATATATTGTGTATGACATATTACATAAGTATATTCAGGGGTTAAAGTGAGAAAAAAATCCAGACTGGACTTATGTCTCCATAGTTTTAAGCGTTCCATATATAATTTTATGTATAACGTCTAATGTATAAAATCCTAATTTGTTAAAGGGGACGCTTTTTAACCGCCGCCAGAGGTAAGGGGACTGAGTCTTCCTGCGCCCCCCACTTTAACCCCTGAGTATATTATACCTATATAATGATTATCACCCATTTATATCTACATCAATACATCATGCATGGCAACATGGCGTTCTTAGACCAGTATTATACGAGTGATATGTCCCGCGACAAAAATATACCATAACCTGCAGTGACGTATTGCTAAAAATACACCTTCATGACGCGGTTAGATCTTAGGTGTCAATAATATAACCTTAACAATTTTAAGTTAACATTAAAACAAAAAAAAATTTTCTTGCTTCGCTCTAATACACTTACAAGTTACAACCTTTATTATAACTATCACCATGACGGCATGACAAATTATATAATTTATCATGACCATCACATTACAACTATTCAAGTATTTTTCAACAACTAACACAATGACTTTTTATTTTAAACAGTCTTAAAACAAAATATATTATGGCCTTTAAAACCAACATAGTCAAAATATGCACTAAAAATGTTGAGTACCTAGGTATTTGATCCCAAATGTTGTTAATTGTATTTTGTTACTCACATATAACAAAATTAACCATACAAAATATGTAAATGCATGAAATTCCCTGCCCTACACACAATATTTCAGAGTATTTAATAATCAATTAGTAAAATATAAAATATTTAACTAAAACCAAATAATTATAAATGTATTAAATGTTTTCTTTAAATAGTTAACAATAACACTTTTCATCAAATAAATATAATAATAAAACATATTTTAATAATTTTAAAAATCCAAAGTATTTTCCACAAGCCTTTTTTTCTCTCTTGTTTCTCTTTTTATCACTAAAAATTCTAATAGGTATATGGGGGCTATACGGCATTACGGCCGTATACCCGCGTATCATCGTTAATAATTTAGAGAAGTAAGTACCCCCCAATACACCACTAACCATTAACAATTTCAAACGACTGATTCACGTAGGTAACTTCTTTTTGTTGCACTGAAGTACTCAAGTAGGTACTGAACTTCCTATTGAACCTCCATTTGGAGTATACTCTGAGTACTTTGTCAAGAATCAAGATCGATTTGATGCACTTTCGGTTGAATCATAGAATACATTTATTTTAACATACAATTGTTTCTTACTAATCCAATAATCCATAAGTACTTTAACCTTTTTTATTAGACAGATATACCTATCTTATAATATGGGTTGTATTCAGTGCTTGTCAGCCGTTGCTCGAATTGGGAATTATGAAGTAGAGGAGCTCAATCCAACAATTTAAAAACTGTGTTCCAAGTGCAAAATTACTCAACACAGACCCGCGGGGCCTCTACCCCCCTCCTAAATGTTGAATACTACATTTCAGCTTAGTTATAGCATTTTGGCTTTATTATATTCCAAATTTAATATTTTTGACTATGTAACAATTTATAGTTACATGTAAGTGAATATGGATTTGTATTTTATAATTTATATTCACCTTATTTTTCCCAATTATATTTCATATGCATTCATATTCAGTCACTTAAAAAAGTTAATTTTTAATATTGTTATTATTCCTACTTTGATAGCAATAATACCTAGGTACCTACATGTTATTGTAATAATTATCAGTGATCAGTGGCAAAGCCAGGATTTAGGAATGGATGGGGGCAAAGCAAAAAAAAAATAAGGATACTAATTATAACATAAATATTGTCAATGAGAAACCAATTAAAAAAAGCACCTCTAAGGCAATTTTTCAACAACTGTATGCTTATTATTTCTAAAAATGAAGCCGAAATATGTTCTGGAACAAGATATTTTACATTGGAATTGGCATAACGATTGGGAACACACGTAAAACGTTTAGGTACACATTTTTTTCAGAAACCAAAAATGAATACAATGTTTGGGTAACAGCACATTTAGGTACATTTTTATTTTTATATTTTTTAGAATCTATTAGTATTACCCAGGAGACACCACGGGAATTCTCAATTCCTAAAACTTCCTATTTTAAAACATTGTTACATTTAATATCTTAAATCAGCAAATATTTAAAAAATAATAGTAAAAAGTATTAAATAAAAACAAAATTACTAAAAATGATTTGATTAATAGATTGTGTATTTGTGTATATTTTAGTGATTTAATTTATTCATTTGTTATAATAGTTGTCTCCTTTATCAACCTTATCAAGGTTAAAAGTGCCAAAACACAAAAAAAAAAAACAAAATTAAGATTTAATAACTTAGTTTACTGTAAATTTACAATACAAAAAAGAGCATCACAATAAAAGTTATTTAAAATAATTTTATTTTGATGGATCACCATTTTCATCAAATTTTATTTTTTTATTTGGGTTTTCCATATTATGAGACCTACGTTTCTTATCTTCTGGTGTCCAAAGAGCATGATCGATAAACCTTTCAGCAGCTTTTTTATCAACTCTTAGCATATTTTTTTTGGCCATAGCACCTTTAGCCATATCCATAGTTGATTTTACACGATCTAATTCTCGTTTTATATTATGAGAAGTCGGATCAACACCATCCAATCGCAGGTAAACCCAATATAAACTATTCAATGCAAATGCAATAAGTAGATCATGCTTAATTTTTTCTTCTACTGACATGGAGTTGTAATCTAAATCCATTCGTGATTCTAGTAACGTTTCAATATCTACAATTGAATGGTCCAAATTTTGAATACTTGCAACTAACTCTTCATCTTTGAGTAATTCTTCATCCAAGTCTAAAGTTGCCATTTTAATTTGATCTAAATTACAAAAATAGAAAATAAAATAAAAAAGTTTTATTAATCGTACATTTATAATAAATAATAATAATAACGTATTATACTTTTAGATAATAATATTATCATAAATTATATAGGATACACCTATATTATTAGTTTTTTTGGATGGCAAGGGTTTAAGACGAATTTGTAGTATCAACTATCAATTTATTATGTTTAGGGAAAAATACAATCATTAGTAAAATTCTTATATCATCTCATCTTGTGTCTGTATAGTGTATACTGTTTAGGAACTGCAGCATTTCTCAAACAGTGGGTCAAAAGTCAACTTGTGAGGTGTCACAAATAATACAACAGGTTTTTAATCGTTGTTAATTATATAAACTATGTGGGCCGCAATAGATTATCAGGTGAACATTTTGGTCACTGTGCTAAACATTTTTAGAAGCATTGGTTTATTGTATGAAAGTCACCTATCAAAACCTCGTCACATTTTAGTAGGTGATATATTTAATTTCATCTTTGAAATTAATGTAATGACTGTGATGATACAATAATAATACAATTTTATGATTCAAATGGTCTAATGAAATATCGTAAATTGTTAAACTCACCAAGTTCGTAGTCCTCGGTAGATGGCAAATGGTTTTACCGACAATTTCAGTAAAGCCGGTAGTGTGAAATGAACCATAGGTAATTTAATACTACCTATTATACTATTACTATAATGCCCGACTCTATATTCTACAACTTTGCTGCATGATATAACATAGTATAGATAAGTATATGGTATGATCCATAGAGTAATATTACTATATTACTATGATTATTATACCCACGATTAAAGATTAAAGAATGGTAGTTGTCAGAAAAATGATAAGAATGGTTACCCGGCGGTTAGATACTATGGTTATACGACAATAAGGATGTTGCCAACCTTTTAAGATTAAAATCAATTTGTGTGGTCCAACGTAGGCTGTTGACCATGTAGTGAAACCACAGAATATATGAAATATATTTCATATATTCTGTGGTGAAACCACGGACTACTACACTGGACTGGAAACGAGACGTTTATCGCCGTGCCGCTTAGTGTCCGCGAGGCATATAAGCATACCATACATTGCTAGAGACCCATAGCCAAAGCGCGAGCTCTGATTGGTTGTATTTAACTGGTGATAACAATTCAAATTTGGTGGTAATTGATTATGATACTTACTTTGATATTCTAGTCTTAAAAGTTAAAATATATTATCTGTTTTCAATTTGTTTTTTTCACTTTTTAGTCTAAACATTAAATGTGGATCCAATTAAGACTGTTAATTAAGTTTATATATTTTAAGATTTTGTATAATATTAATATTAGCACTACTTATATGGTATTTATTTAACTATCGTTGAAGTGGTGGAACTATATCTTACCTTTGAGAATACATCCCTGTAAATTATTATCCTAGTAATTGTATAATTAGTTATAATTAACTATATTTAATAACTTATTTATTGCAGCTACTTGTTAGTAAGACCATTTAGTATTTATTTACACCACCAAGATAATTTCTATTAAAGACATTCAGTTAAA
>NC_042495.1:106565783-106569328 GCF_005508785.2 Acyrthosiphon pisum | reverse complement strand
CATTTGGCTGATTGAATTTATATAAGTCCTTAATTTCTTTTCCTTTTTTGGGAGGATTTTCACCTTTTGGAGGTCTTCCTCTAATAAGCGTTTGCTTCCCCTAGTTACACCTACAGCTCTTCTTGCAATTGTAGTAGGCTGTACTTTAATTCTAGCACCATCTCGTTGTCTTGTAGATATACAGTTACCAGCTGTATATAAAAAATGTTCCCATTGGCCTTGACTTTTAATTTTTTTAAGTTTTTCTTCCAATTTATTAATACCACCTAGTGATGATCCATAAGAAGCATTACAAGAATTTAATAAATTCATCACATTTTCAAATTTACTATTATTATTAGTATTTGTCTCTTGAATATAATTTGTTCCGTGTTGTTCAATGTTATTCTGGCTTTTATTATTTTCTTTATTGTCATTTAATTTATTATAGGTATTATTAACGTTTATTTCTTCATATTTATATTTATCTGATACATTTTCTTCCCTCTGGGTTTCCGTTATAAATGGATCATAAAAAGACTTATCTAAAACTTTATCTCCAAATGCAATTTTAGCTATGTTGTAGCGGTCCAATGGAGTTATTAAAGGAAAATTAACCGATTTTATACTAAAAAACTGATATATAGCATACTGGTGTTTACAAAATTTCCCAGTCAAGGCAGAAGGGCATGAACAGATTCCACTTTTGATGTCTACATAATATAACAAACTTTGTTCTTTTTCACTTGGCACTAAAAACTCGTGATCATTTTCTTGAATAATGATTTCTTTATTTAAAAAAGTAACTTTTTTCATCATTTTTTGAAGAGTTTATCTAGTTGATGAAGTTCTACTGTCAGCATATTCTCTTAATCTTCGCTTATAGTAACTTTCTAAAGCTGTACTTGTCAAATCAATCAAAGCTAAAACGTTATAAGCTTTTACTCGTCCTAAGACATGATCTTTGTAAAGTCTTACAGCCACTTCACAATAATTGTTTGTCACATGTCCCCTAGAAGTACCATCCCTATAACACAAACACCAATCTTCTTTATATGACCAATAATTTTCTAAGTATTTTTTCCACTGAGAAAATTCATCGTTTTCAATTCCTTGTCTATACGCACATTCTGCTTCAACGACACTTTCTGCGTACAATATGTTTTGAAAGGTTTTCATTAAGGGCTTGCGTTTTTCCTTTGGAATTTGGTGATTAGTATCCCACAACCAACGCCAAACTGCTTGCAAGACGTGAAATGTACAAAGTAGAGTTTTACTTTTAGGCCAAATTTGGTTTATTGCATTTATTTCTGCTGCACTTTGATCAGTAAGATATATATTGGGATACCCCTGACCACAAAAACTTTCAGGAATAGCTTCGTTTATTAATTTAAACCCCTCGCAATAACATTCATAAGTTTGACCCATTGTTATAATTATTGCCAGAGGTATTGCTCCTGCTGCACTTGGACACATAATAAACGTAATTGAATGATTTAGTGGGTCACATGCACTAGTGCTATCAACAAATATTATTTCTTGAGCCTCTTTCATTTGGTGAGCTCTTCTCATAATTGGAGTTACCACAATTACAGAAAATGGGTTTTCCTTAAATAAAACGGTTGTACCATTTTCACTGTAAACTTTTTGTTTCTCTTTCAGTTTCTGAAAAAAATATTGGTAAAAATCTCATAGTATTACACTATTTATTCTTATAAAGTAATTTTGTACCTATATTCTTTTGCCCAATACATTTAGTTAGAATTATTATACGATTACCTCAATTAACCCTTTGCCAGAACGTGGTCCCAGGTTCAAATTTCTCCAAGTATCATGCCAGTTGCGAATTGTTCTGTAGCATGGATTTATACTACCATTTGCTAAACTTTCTAGCATAAAGTCCTCTTTGAGCTCTAATAACTGTTCATGATATTTTTGCGCTTCTGCTATACCCATTCCGCTGTCAAAATATTCGTTGAAAATGTCTCTGACATTATTATCTGCTGGAATGAATCTTAGGCTCTCGGCCGATTTAATACTGTGTGTATGGTTATTATTTATTTCAATGCAACAAACTAAACCTCTCTGTAAGATGTATATTAAGTAACTACAAAATATTGATGAAAATATTAAGCACAATAGGCGTAACTTCATAGGTTTTATTATTGGTCTATTGAATATATTATATAAGAATTTATGTTTTTTGTGAGATTTACCAATCCTTTACCAAAATAGTATAAGTTACGCCTATAATATAACTCACAAATTCAGATAGACAAATATTAATTATTCACAGCATTATATACCAATTATCATAAAATATTATTGTTTTTCCCAAAATTTGTTTTTTTTTTGAAAAAAAAATTTATATTTTATGTAACTTCTCTATAAACTAAGTACATTAAAATAATCACAATCCAAACATGTAATTCACATTTGTTTCCGTAAAACAAAATTCTTCAAACATTCAAAGCATTGACCCGTTGACGATGTAGTTTATCATTGATGAAGTATGAACAAGGACAGCAGTTTTGTAGTTTTGAAATAAGTTAATAAGCATAGGGAAACAGATCTTTTTGTAAAATAGTGTTCCAAATATCATGCCAATTACGAACTGTACGATAACATGGATTAATGCCTCCGTTAGCAAACCGTTCCAATGTGAAATCTTTTTTTAACTCCAATAATTGTTCATGATACCTTTGAGATTCTGCTATACCCATTCCACTATCAAAGTAATCATTAAACATATTTTTTAGATCATCATTAGCTGGAATAAATCATAGACTTTCAGCAAATTTTATCTTATGGATATGATGATTATATATTTCTATACAACATAACCTTTCTGTAATATAAATATTAAATATTTATTGTTAACTAATGTATGAATTATTGTATTATTATTACTATTTTTAAACTTATATTTTTATTTTCAAATATGTTACATATAATTGAATAATACAATGAATTTGATATTTGTATTAAGTGTTGTTAATTATTAAATCACATCATTGATTGATAAATGTACATATTGACATATTGTGAACATATTGAACATTATATAAATAACAGTGTACGTTAATACCATAGAGAATGTATAGTTTGTTAATAAATAATGAACACACATTTAAAGTAATTATTTAATACATTTATTTTATAAATTGTTTATATTTTAAAATCATACAAGTGTTATGGATTCATTTTACAACGACTTAACTTTTGTATTATTACCCATTGACCAATCTGTAAAAATGTAGAATTAATTTTTATTTTACAAATATAACACTTATTAGGAACCTGTGAAAAAAAACTATTTAATACATTTATTTTTATTAGTCAGACATAATTTAAATTGTTTATGTTTTAAGAGCTTACAAGTGTTATGGCTTAACTTTACAACAACTTAACTTTTGTATTATTACCCATTGACCAATCTGTAAAAATGTAGAATTAATTTTTATTTTACAAATATAACAATTAGGTATTAGGAACCTGTAAAAAGAACTCATTACAAAAATGAATTTACAAGATATACTCACAATAAAAATTAAATAATAATAGGA
>NC_042495.1:106557062-106565698 GCF_005508785.2 Acyrthosiphon pisum | reverse complement strand
TATTATTCAGTGAATACACTATAAAATACTTACGAACACTTAATTCGCTGCCCATTTGGAATACTCGAACGAACGTTCCAATGTATATAATTAAGTCTACCTAACTCAGCAACCCATACATTAATACCCTCAATAGATTTTGCGTCACACCTTAAAATAATATTAACATCGTCTTCTTTGACAATTTCATGTTTAAATGATGCTGGATAAATCATATTTTAATTTTTTTGTTAAATAAATCAAAAATATCCAAAATAATATAGTTTCAAAAAAAAACATATAATTTCAAAACATTGAATATTGATAATTGTATAATGTTATCACAATGTAATACGGCCAATGAGAGCGCTCGATTTCTTGTGGGTCTCTAGCAATGTATGGTATGCTTATATGCTTCCGGGTGTTAGATGAAGGGGCTTTGTCAATTTTCACCGAGTGGTACGAAGCATTGTCCATGACGATAACAGAATTTGGTTTTAGTCGTGGTAAAATACCCTCCATCCACTCACGATTCACGAAACGTGTCCCCGTTCATTTCGTCGTGGTAATCGCTTGTATTTTTCTTCGACTCGAAGCACAATAAGGCATCGGGAACAAAACCGTCTTCCGAACCGATGTACAGAACAATGAGCCTTTTTCCTTTGCCTGAAGGATTCACACTCCCTGTAGTGAGCTCCTTTTGAAATGCATCGTGGTGCGATTTTATTGTTGTGTCGACCCATGTTTTCGACGTACACTCACCGGCATTTACCCACGTCTCGTCCAGGTAATAAATGTGCTGACCTTCCTCACGATACCGCTCAATGTCTCGTAAATAAAGTCTGCGCCACTCCACTAATTCATTTCTTTCTGTAAGAGCACTATTCCGACTCCGCTTAGTGTAACGGAAATTCAATGCTTTTAGCAGGCGAAATAAATTCTTACGAGATATTGACGGCAAACTATCATCGGAGGCCACAGCTTGAAATATCTTGTCAACCGTAGGAATTTGACGAGCAAACCAAATTTTATGAACGTGCTCACGAACTGCGTTCTTGTCAAAATCGTCTATGGTGTCCAAAAATGATTGTTTGGCCCGTTTTATTTTTGGAATAATTATTCCATTATTGTCTTCGACTCTTCATATTCTTTTATAACATTTCCAACCGTAGTTTTACCAATACCGGTGGAATCCGCAATCATTTTCGCCATTTTATACAACGGCATATCTGGATGTTTGAGCAGATTTACCTTATATAGATTTATAATGGTGATTCTCCGTTGTTCGTCAATAATCTGAAATCAGAATATTTCATTTTAATAATATATTACGATGATAAAAATTCGAAAAAAAACATTAATATTTGGAGGCATAAATGAAGTATAATATCTCACACAATTTGAAAAAAATTAAATATGATTATTAAATTAATAAAATACTCACTTTTCCACGTTTATTTTTTTTAATTGGTGGTGGATTCGCTATCTCGTCGTTATCACTCATCTTGTGAAATCAAATTAAAAAAAAATAAATTGTTTAAATAAAACAAACTAACAAACAAATAAAAACGCCGAAAGCAGGTTCGATGAATGTGCGTATACGCGGAGTAAGTTTTCGACAGGACGTAAGCAAGCGAAGTGTTGACGGTTGAGAAAATGCAGTCAGGCTGTATACAACCGGATCGTCGAAAACAGCGCTCGCCACCGGCAGATCACGTGACATACCTGCGCGAAACCGGACGCGTTTTCGTCGTACATTTTTCAAAACTTATTTGGAATAGAGTATAGTAAAACTACTATACTGTATAATATATAGGCACCAGTATGCTCCGCATTTTTTTATGAAGAGGACGGCTAGGGTATTTTGATGAAATCTGAGAAATGACTAAATTATGATATCTATATAAAAATACATCATGTATCTGTTCAGTTTTTGGGATGCTAAAAGCTAAACATTGCTCCCCCCTATCAACCTAATTTGTGCCTATGGCTTACTTACTTTTAAAAAACCCAATATTGTATTTAAAAAACGAGCGTATTTGATTAAATTGTTTTCACGATTCTTGGCAGATTTTTTACAAATAGTATAGGTACTTAGATTTTGTCTAACAACAAAACAATTATTATCATTCGAATAAACATTTTTCGTAATCAACAATAATTTACCTTATTTAATTGGTTGAGAATGTAATTGTACCTATACATAATTAATATGTGAATAGCAGTAATAGCGGAAGACTACAAAAATAGAATAGAAATAGATTGCTCAAGAGATATTTTATTACTGTATTCACAAAAAATTGTTATTTCATCGTCTATTATATTATTTGTACACATTTTTATTTATTTTTCCAATTATAAGGCAAATGTTGTCCTTCTTCGTACAGCCATCTAGTCATAACTAAAAATTATAAATAGTAATTTATTAGGCATTTATTGTAATGACTTGGTATTCAACAATATTCTTATTTTACTGATCATACATAATATACAAAAATATTACAATATTACAAAGGTGCCTAATTTATATTTAAAAAAAAACCACTGTACATTTTTTAAACACCCAAAGCCCCCCTTCAGGCTACACCAATGGATAGTTACTTTATTACTATAGGTTAAATTTAATGTAAAATTGAAAATGACATTGGTATAAAAACTGCAATGAGCACAATATATGAATTCTCAAAGTAGGTACTTATCATTATATTTTTAACTAAATTGTAAGGAAACTATTGGAAAACCTTAAAATGTATAGTACCTAGTCTCGAAAATTGTATGAATCGTACAAACTTAAATCACAAAAAGTCATACAGACGTAATTTCAATTTTAGAATTAATTGTTGTTCTATCAAATATTAAGACCCGTATAAATTATAAAAGCACTACTAACTCCATTTATTTCCTTTCAATAAAGGGCATGATCCATGAAGAGTTTCATAGAATTTTTGTCCATTAGACATATGCAAATTATTCCAAACCAACGCAGCCCCTTTTTCAGCAGGAGCAATAATATTTAGCATTGGAAATGACGTATAACCATCGTTTTGAACATCAGTCAACTAATAAAATAAAAATGAATTATTATATGTATTTTATAATATAGGTTCTTGTACTCTATTCACAAAAAGAAATGCAAACAGCGGCCGGCTTTTGCCCAGGGGCGTGGCAATACTACACGGTAAGTTAGATTGATGAATCGGTGGGGTGACAATCTGGTGTTATATACCAGACTAATGCTGACGAAAACTGGTAGCCACCTTTTGCGTTTCTTTGTGAATAAAGTAAGTATAGTAGAGTAATAAATAAAATTGGCTAACATAAAATAGTACAGTTACTAATCTGTTACCAAATTTAACATTTTCCTGAAAAAAAAAAAAACAGATAATTAAAGATTATTTAATGATATATGATGATTATAAATTATATATTTCATACCTTATACCTCTTCTATAATTTTGAATCAATATTTAAAAAATAGTATTATAAGTATAGCCCAGGGGCAGTTCCAGGACATGGTTAAGTTGGTGGGGGGGAGTCATAATTTTCACACAAATTCAATGATTTTGTTTCGTAATTTTGTTTTTAACAGTACCATATAATTGTTTGGAAATACAGCTTGAGGGGGGGGGGTGTGGCCCCGAGGGCGCCATCCCTGGAGCCGCTACTGGTATAGCCAATATGTATTATGGGTAATAATTGTGTTACGTACAGCTCCTTTTGCAAACGAATCATGATGCGGTATATAATGACCACCTAAACCATAATTAACAATTTGATATCGCTCAGCTGTCTTTGTAGAAAATCCGGTAAAAGATTCAATACGAGTATTTAGTGCATCAAAATATTCAACAGCATCAACTTCGAAAATCCAGTAGACTTGACCTGAGCGAGTTTTTTCTTCTAATAAATAATTTTTACCATCAACTGATTTGACTTTTGCATCTTTCATCTAGTATTTAATATGGTTATAGGTAAGATTTTTTAATATATAGGTACAATGATATAGGTATATCATAATAAATAATAATATCTCTATATTAGAGATGTTACGTACGGTTAGGGTTATCGAACTCCTATGTCAAATCAAAAATGTAAATAACAATTTTATAGTGGTTTTACAATGGTGTTTTTTTTTATCCTGTATACACAATTTCTACCAGAAAGAGTGCTTCAATTTTAACATACAATATCTTATCTTATATCAAATTTTGGTACTTAAAATATGTAATTTTTCAATTTTCTCAAATAAGTTATTTAATGCCACGGGAAAAACCACCAATAAATTACAAAAAATCGATAAAAATGATATTTTAATTTCTAACGCTTTGTTTATCACTATAGAAATGAATAAAAACAAAAATAACGATTTAAGTTATTTTGTTGTAATTTATAAAATTAATTTAACTTACAGGCTATAGTAAAATATAAAATATCCAGACTGACAAACCATCCCCGCTCAAAATCGTTATTCGTATACAATGATATATGATATCATTGAATTCAAATTTGATGCATTCCATTATACAGTGACCCACTTGTAACCTACTGTACAGCAGAGCAACATCCACTTGCTTACTTTATTTTTTTATAAGACTTACAAAACAATTATTTTTGAAACAATTGGAGATTACCATTTTATAGAGTTTATTTTTCTGAAAATGTTGACTTTTCTACATTTTATTTTCATTGATTTCACGATTTTTAATATTTTTTTTAGTTTATAGGTAAAACGCATAGCTATCATGAATACATTTATTTATACATCTATAGTAAAACAACAAAAAACCGGTTTTTGTCCGGACAGTGAGTCCCTCTCCATGGCTAATGGTACATAATAAATCCTCATGAGACACTCTGTATACTAGTGAAAGGTATTAATTATCACTATTCTGTTATTTAATAAGTGTATGTGCGATGTGTGACATAAAACAGATTTTTTGTTAAATATATTACTTATTTTATAAGGTATTTCATAATATTCAGTTTTTTTTAATCTAAGCATATTTATTTGAACCGTTTAAATAATGTTTTAACGTCTGATTCGATTTGGGTGTTTCATTTGACTTTAAAAAAAATCTGGGAATTCACTTAATTATTATTACTTATTAACAATATTAACTATTTAAGATATTACATACGTACAGTGCCTATAAAGTATGGTATAAATAGTTTAAAATTCGTCATTAGGACACACTCCTTTAGTGTCCGTAACTCTATCATTTTGTTGTCTCCGTTTTACAAGTACCTACATAACATAGTCAATTTACGCTCAACAGATCACTTTTAGCTTCGTTAGTTTAAAAATGTTAGAGTAAATCCACCTTTTATGATTTATGAAACTTTATGGTAAGAATATTATCTGTGTTTCTATAAGTGAATTTTTTAGCTTGCATATATATATTTATATATATATCTTCACATGTTTATACAATTTTAAATTAGATAATAATAACAATGATTTACTCAAGCCAATTAAAATACATACTTTTTCTAAAGCCAACGTTTTAATTTTCAAGATTTCGTCATCATATAATACATCATGATATATTTTAATGAGAGGCTCACTATTAATGTCTTCTTCTTTAAAGGGCATCAATATTCGGTAAAATAAATTGTTCGTTTGGTATCTACATTTTGAGTATTTTGTTAATGTTCGTGATACCCCATGCTTACACAAATTTCTAAAGTCATTCGCAATTCCATGTCCAATCGAATACTTTAAATCAATACATTTAATATAAGTTTTATATTTTAATTGTAATTTTCATAATAATTATAACTCTTACTTTCACTATATCCGTTGTTCTTTCTTTTTCGAGTTCAAATAACTCGTTTTTCATAAGGTGATAATAACGCACACATTTTTCAGTATATTCTTGGTAATTTGGTCCACTTAGAATTATTAAATTCATAAAGTTAAATCCTAAAAAACATTTATTATAGTGTTTATAATTTACAAGTATAAGATTCATAGAATTATATAAAAAAAATAATAAATTGTAAAAGAGAGTTACGAGTTTACAACATTCTTCGTTGGGGGCGTCAATATATACATTTAAATTAGGTTTTTGAACGGAGAGAGTACCTACTACGTTGTCACAACATTTTCCGAAATCGTCATAAAAATGTATAAAAGTTTGCAGAAACGTTACCTAATTAATTGTGTATTTGTTTTTAATTTTGAAAATTGCATTTTCATATTACATTTTTATTCACACAGTTTTCACCTGTATACACCGATGATGATACTATATAGTAATTTAAAATGTCGGGATCTACACATTCTGGTCGACCTTCACTCTCCCATTTTCCATAGGCTTCAACGGCCCAATCTAGGACGCCATACGGATCGTTTCCCTCTAAACAGTACTTCGCCATGACGCAACATTCACATGCTAAATAATAAATGTTAACCAATTAGTGAATATATTGAACATTATCGGTTGAAAACGGGAAATTTAACTATTACCATCCATTCGATCGCCTATAACTTTTTCATTAAATCTACCTGCCGACATGTCTGATGCAGGAATTGCATAAAATAATTGTAATCTCCTCAATGCTCGATGTGCCAACAATATAATATGTTCACCACTAAGATCTTTGTGCTCGTCAATATCTTTAAACGCTATATTTATTGGTCCATTAGTGAAATGTGATATGATATACTTATTAGTTTTTATAATTGTTATATATGAATATATAATAAATAACTAATAAATTTAAACATGCACATAATATGGTTACCTTCTAAGGATTTTTTATTTTTGATTAAATCATCAATCTGAAAATAATGTTGGAGCATTTGTGTCATCACTTTAAAAACATCCATGTGATCGTGTAAGAAGTGTTTTTTGGTTTTTATGTTATCACGCCATTCATATACTGCAGCTACATAACTTGGTAATGTAATTAAAATTAATATTAATATGCACATAATTATACATAATATTATATACCTATTATAGATATTAGATAGTGAACAAAAGTATTTTTTATTTTATAATTAATATTTCAGTTATTTATTATTTACCTAACATAGGTAACCATAAAAAAAAAGTATGATAATGTATTTAGGTAGAATTTTAAAATTGTACCTAATAAAAGTACTTAAATACAGTTTATCTTAATTTATTTCAAACACAGCTTTTCTTTTCTATATATATTTAGTATATGACTAGCTGTGCTAGAATATTGGAATAATCTTCATATGATAATGTATAATTACTTTTTTAATTCTTCCAAACGTTTTGTCTCCAAATCCACGTAATTATCCAAGATATTAAAATGATCGTTTTGCACGTCATATAATTTTGTTAACATTATTTGTGATGTATGCCATCTTTGAATGGCTTCTACAAGTATTAATAACGAAGAAACAACAGCTAAATATTTAAGCATATCTATTCCATGCGTATTCAGTATTCACAGTAATTATAACTAATAGCTAGGTATCGTAACAGTTTTGAACTATAATATAATGAATTTAGTATTTTGACAATGAGGTGAACAAATTACAAATAGTTCAAACACATACATTTCACATGACAGATACAATTTTTTTTTTTTAATTAAAAACATTTATTCATGTGCTGCAATACAAATATATACCTACCTATATACATATTCTATTCTGTAGCGATTGTACGTGTTTGTACCTAGTTGTACCTAGTTTAATTTGTTGGACTATACTAATTACACCATACGGAGGAAAACGAACAGTATATCGGTAATACTGTAATAGGTGTAGTTTATAATCCAATGTCGTGTGGCATACATTGTTATTTTACATTGATTATCTATTTAGGTACTTTTATTCAATTTTACTGTAGCATAGTAAAACATACCTACTCGGTTCTCTCGCTTCAACAAGTGGCTTTTAGACCAAAATACTAGACAAAACTGAAGTCTGTAAAATTAGTTATCTAACGTAATTGAACTTTTATTTGGTCCATTGATTTAAATTAAAACATTTTTAAAATTCTTGAAATGTAGAACGTTGAACCATTTCGAATAAGAAATTTTAAATTCAATACCTATACTCTGTTCAGCGACAGACCACGCCGCGCACCGACGAAAACTTGTTCCCCCACTCTACACCCTGCCATTGGGGAACCTGTTTTGATAGCCTGGCGACGTGGAGGGATGCGCAGAATTAGCGTGCTCTCTTGCTGAACAGAGTATAGTCATCATTATTCTCAAATATTCTTCAATTTCACTAACGGTGATTGTAGATTTGTACCTATCTAAGATTTAAAATTTAAAATTAGCTTTTTCATCACATTGAGTGTATTCTTCGTTTATTTTATTTCTATATTAGCCCATTAATTTAAATTAAAACTATTATTAGATATAATCTATTTTCTTCAAACAGTTTAAAAAAAATGTTTATTATTGTTATGTATGGTACTTTGGTATATTATTACCTATGAAAAACTAAAAAAGCAATGTTTAATTTCTCTAAAAATCATTGTTCCTAAGATTTCAAATGTGACATCATTTTTGTCATTAAATTATATTCACCATATTAATATTGTGAATTGTAATGTCTGTTTATACGTTCATACTTAAATATCCAGTTGTGCAATTCAGCACTCTTCAGCTCCTAAATATCTAGATTTGCTAATGTATTTTTATTTAAAGCTATTGAGAATTAA
>NC_042495.1:106555015-106556605 GCF_005508785.2 Acyrthosiphon pisum | reverse complement strand
TAAATTATGATATCAATATAAAAATATATCGGGTATCTGTTCAGTTTTGGGATGCTAAAAGCTAAACATGCTCCCCACTATCAACCTAATTTGTGCGTATGGCTTACTACTTACTTTTAAAAAACCCAATATTATATCTATAAAACGAGCGTACTTGATTAAATTGTTTTCAAGATTCTTGGCAGATTTTTTACAAATAGTATAGGTACTTAGATTTTGTCTAACAACAAAACAATTATTATCATTTGAATAAACATTTTTCGTAATCAACAATAATTTACCTTATTTAATTGGTTGAGAATGTAATTGTACCTATACATAATTACTATGTGAATAGCAGTAATAGCGGAAGACTACAAAAATAGAATAGAAATAGATTGCTCAAGAGATATTTTATTACTGTGTTCACAAAAAATTGTTATTTCATCGTATATTATATTATTTGTACACATTTTTATTTATTTTTCCAATTATAAGGCAAATGTTGTCCTTCTTCGTACAGCCATTTAGTCATAACTAAAAATTATAAATAGTAATTTATTAGGCATTTATTGTAATGACTTCGTATCAACAATATTCTTATTTTACTGATCATACATAATATACGAAAATAATACATTATTACATAGGTGCCTAATTTATATTTAAAAAATCGGTTGTCTGTAAAGTCGGTTTACTGACGATAGTTGAACGTGACAACGTGTTAAGAAAATACTGAAGGAATGGTAGCATTTTTCAAAAGAAAATTTTAATTTCATTTGTTCAATAGATTTGTATGTATATAGAGAAGGAGGTAAATGGAAATCACAATGGAATTGATCAAGTTACATTTATTTGTACGCATAAATACAATAAATTTTGTCAATTTTTTTTTTTTATAATTTAATAGTTTTTACAATTATGAATGTGCGTTGAGCAATTGTTTTACAACTTTTAAATATGTGTGATATTTAACTTCTTACAATTTGTGTTATTCTGTTGAGAATAGAACGATGATAGGAAAAGTAGGAAATGAAAGGGAGTGTTTTGAGAGAATATAATGATAATATTTGAATGTGTTTTAGAGAATATTAGCATCATATTTTGGGTATTTTAAGAGAATATAAATCCGGTCTTTAATAATAATGAATCGGCCGACGATGACCGTGTGTAGCCCCAGCCTCACAGCGAGGTAACGACGGATGAGTCATGTTTTTTCGTGCGTGCAGCCGGCTCGATCGAATTATAAGACGTTGTCACGTCAAAAAAAACCACTGTAAATTTTTTAAACACCCAAAGCCCCCCTTCAGGCTACACCAATGGATAGTTACTTTATTACTATAGGTTAAATTTAATGTAAAATTTAAAATGGCATTGGTATAAAAACTGCAATGAGCACAATATATGAATTCTCAGAGTAGGTACTTATCATTATATTTTAATCTAATTCGTAAGGAAACTATTGGAAAACCTTAAAATGTAGTACTTAGTCCCCTGAAAGTTAAATCACATAAAGTCATACAGATGTAATTTCAGTTTTAGAATTAATTGTTGTTCTATCAAATATCAAGTCCCGTATAAATTATAAAAGCACTACTAACTCCATTTATT
>NC_042495.1:106550218-106553255 GCF_005508785.2 Acyrthosiphon pisum | reverse complement strand
TCGGTAAAATAAATTGTTCGTTTGGTATTTACATTTTGAGTATTTGTAATGTTCGTGATACCCCATGCTTACACAAATTTCTAAAGTCTTTCATGTATCCATGTCAATCGAATACTTTAATCAATACATTTAATATAAATTTTATATTTTATTTGTAATTTTCATAATAATTATAACTCTTACTTCATATACTTCCATTATATCCGTTGTACTTTCCTTTTCTAGTTCAAATAATTCGTTTTTCATAAGGCGATAATACCGCTCAAATTTTTCAGTATATTCTTGGTAATTTGGTCCACTTAGAATTATTAAATTCATAAAGTTAAATCCTAAAAAACATTTATTATAGTGTTTATAATTTACAAGTATAAGATTCATAGAATTATATAAAAAAAAATAATAAATTGTAAAAGAGAGTTACGAGTTTACAACATTCTTCGTTGGGGGCGTCAATATATACATTTAAATTAGGTTTTTGAACGGAGAGAGTACCTACTACGTTGTCACAACATTTTCCGAAATCGTCATAAAAATGTATAAAAGTTTGCAGAAACGTTACGTAATTAATTTGTGTAGGTATTTGTTTTTACTTTTGAAAATAGCATTATCATATTACTTTTTTATTCACACAGTTTTCACCTGTATACACCGATGATGATACTATGTAGTAATTTAAAATGTCGGGATCTACACATTCTGGTCGACCTTCACTCTCCCATTTTCCATAGGCTTCAACGGCCCAATCTAGGACGCCATACGGATCGTTTCCCTCTAAACAGTACTTCGCCATGACGCAACATTCACATGCTAAATAATAAATGTTAATTAATTATTGAATATATTGAACATTATCGGTTGAAAACGGGAAATTTAACTATTACCATCCATTCGATCGCCTATAACTTTTTCATTAAATCTACCTGCCGACATGTCTGATGCAGGAATTGCATAAAATAATTGTAATCTCCTCAATGCTCGATGTGCCAACAATACAATATGTTCACCACTAAGATCTTTGTGCTCGTCAATATCTTTAAACGCTATATTTATTGGTCCATTAGTGAAATGTGATATGATATACTTATTAGTTTTTATAATTGTTATATATGAATATATAATAAATAACTAATAAATTTAAACATGCACATAATATGGTTACCTTCTAAGGATTTTTTATTTTTTATTAAATCATCAATCTGAAAATAATGTTGGAGCATTTGTGTCATCACTTTAAAAACATCCATGTGATCGTGTAAGAATTGTTTTTTGGTTTTTATGTTATCACGCCATTCATATACTGCAGCTACATAACTTGGTAATGTAATTAAAATTAATATTAATTTGCACATAATTATACATAATATTATATATCTATTATAGATATTAGATAGTGAACAAAAGTATTTTTTATTTTATAATAAATATTTCAGTTATTTATTATAATTACTTTTTTAATTCTTCCAAACGTTTTGTCTCCAAATTCGCGTAATTATCCAAGACATTAAAATGATCGTTTTGCACGTCATATAATTTTGTTAACATTATTTGTGATGTATGCCATCTTTGAATGGCTTCTACAAATATTAATAACGAAGAAACAACAGCTAAATATTTAAGCATATTTATTCAATGCGTAATCAGTATTCACAGTAATTATAACTAATAGCTAGGTATCGTAACAGTTTTGAACTATAATATAATGAATTTAGTATTTTGACAATGAGGTGAACAAATTACAAATAGTTCAAACACATACATTTCACATGACAGATACAATTTTTTTTTTTTAATTAAAAACATTTATTCATGTGCAGCAATACAAATATATACCTACCTATATACATATTCTATTCTGTAGCGATTGTACGTGTTTGTACCTAGTTGTACCTAGTTTAATTTGTTGGACTATACTAATTACACCATACGGAGGAAAACGAACAGTATATCGGTAATACTGTAATAGGTGTAGTTTATAATCCAATGTCGTGTGGCATACATTGTTATTTTACATTGATTATCTATTTAGGTACTTTTATTCAATTTTACTGTAGCATAGTAAAACATACCTACTCGGTTCTCTCGCTTCAACAAAAAGTGGCTTTTAGACCAAAATACTAGACAAAACTGAAGTCTGTAAAATTAGTTATCTAACGTAATTGAACTTTTATTTGGTCCATTGATTTAAATTAAAACACTTTTAAAATTCTTGAAATGTAGAACGTTGAACCATTTCGAATAAGAAATTTTAAATTCAATACCTATACTCTGTTCAGCGACAGACCACGCCGCGCACCGACGAAAACTTGTTCCCCCACTCTACACCCTGCCATTGGGGAACCTGTTTTGATAGCCTGGCGACGTGGAGGGATGCGCAGAATTAGCGTGCTCTCTTGCTGAACAGAGTATAGTCATCATTATTCTCAAATATTCTTCAATTTCACTAACGGTGATTGTAGATTTGTACCTATCTAAGATTTAAAATTTAAAATTAGCTTTTTCATCACATTGAGTGTATTCTTCGTTTATTTTATTTCTATATTAGCCCATTAATTTAAATTAAAACTATTATTAGATATAATCTATTTTCTTCAAACAGTTTAAAAAAAATGTTTATTATTGTTATGTATGGTACTTTGGTATATTATTACCTATGAAAAACTAAAAAAGCAATGTTTAATTTCTCTAAAAATCATTGTTCCTAAGATTTCAAATGTGACATCATTTTTGTCATTAAATTATATTCACCATATTAATATTGTGAATTGTAATGTCTGTTTATACGTTCATACTTAAATATCCAGTTGTGCAATTCAGCACTCTTCAGCTCCTAAATATCTAGATTTGCTTATGTATTTTTATTTAAAGCTATTGAGAATTAATAATTTTTACCTCCCAAAAGTACCAACTAGATTCACTTTCCCATAAAACAAGATACTGAAGTTGAAAATCGGTGCATTATTTCGACTACTAATCGTGTACACAGACACAAAAATAAAAAAAAAATAATAAAAAACACACATCATTATAAAATCCAATA
>NC_042495.1:106528549-106547280 GCF_005508785.2 Acyrthosiphon pisum | reverse complement strand
TAACAATTAAAAAATAGCAGACTTGGCCACAATGTAGATTTCACTACTTTGATAGGCCGACTTTTTTGGTCGGGAGTTTGGAACTTGGCCTTTTTTCACTGCTATGTTTTTGTTAGGGATATCATTTATTTTTGCGGGCTTCAGCGTCGTGGTCGACGTGTTGTTATTATTTATTTATTTTTAGATTCTGAACGAAGTGATGAATGTATTTTTAAATTTATTTTTTTATGCGTCGTAGATTTTCTCTTGTAAGACCGTTTGGGTTTCTGTTGAGGAGCTGAGAAATTGGACTCTTGAGCGTTGTCAATACCAGGCAAAGATACCCAAGTATGGTCTTTTATTTTTCGTCGTCGAGACTTTTTAGATGGAATGTCTGTTAAGTCTGGCCTATACAAAGTTCTTAGACGGTTATATTCAACAATGGCACTATTCTTGGCTTTCACCTGCGTGACTGTACTGTGGTGGTGAAACGGAAAATTTTTGAGAACGGCCGCGAGCGCTGCGATGTTCATGCGCGGGCGTACGACACTACGACCTTTCCTTTCTTGCCACCACAAACCACACAAACACGATGCGTCGCGATTACGATACGATCGTGGCTATTTCGGTAACTAATAATTCCATTCAATTCATAAGAGTATGCATTATGCAATTTGCCATCAATGTTTTTTGTGACGTTATCACGTAAAATTATCGTTCGCTAACCGACGAATATTATTAAAATATTCTGTATTTGTATGAGTATATTAAATTTTGTATTTGAATAAAATAAATTTACGAAAACATGATCATGTTTTATAAATATATATATATATAAGTTAACTACAAACAATTTCTTATTACCATATTGTAACTTTATTTTAAAGTAAACGTTTATGCGTGCTAAGCGCGCCACTTCATACGTTTAGAAATACACACTCTGGAGAGGCATTCATTTTGAAAAAAATGTAATTTTTAGATTTTTCTCTTTAGTTACACTGTAAAATCTACCTTTGTGCCAAATTTCACATTTCTACCTATACAGGAAGTGTCTTATAATTTTGATGATCAGTGAGTGAGTGAGTCAGTCAGTCAGTCAGTAACAATATTGCAAATTTTGAAATCCTATACCATTTTGAAATGGCAAAATATTAAGGGCTCATTTTCTTACAGCGTCCTAAGCTACTAGAGGTTAATCTGTGTTTTAAATTTCAAAAGTTTATCTTAAAAGGAAACAGAGATTTATGGGTTGGAAAAAAAGGGCGAATTGGTTCGTGTAAAGACACACTGGCATTCCTGTAACTTGGCCTGGCGCACTGCCGTGCGCTCAGATTCAAGAATTTATAACTTTTGTTAACTTCTTGTAGTTATGTTTCAAGAACCAAAGTACATACAAAACCAACAATTTTAAGGCTTTGCAGAGCATACGAATTATTTTCTACTAATTTGTTTAAACGTTGGTCGCATTTAATAGTGTAATAAATATAGCAAAATAGTAAATATATTTTGATTTATTATTTGATTAAACTCTTTTTAAGCCTCTGGCACGAATAATGTTCTCTAAGTTAAAATGATTAAGTATGTTTGTATTAGGCATATATTAAACCTCTGGCATGGTATTACACATGTAAGTGAGATCTTGTCTAGCTTGTATGTAGGTACAACGGCATTGCATCCTGCAAGCTTGGATGACCAATATAAATAATCAATATCACTTGTAGTTAATCAATTTAAGTATTTTGAGTGTTGTATTAATTAATACCTATGTTTATATAACTTTTTAAAGACTTGTAGTTATATTTTACAAGGTTATTTACACTAAACCAACTATTTTTAACCAATTTGAGCATATGAATACTTAAACATAATTTTTAAGTAATTAAATAAAATTTAATAAAATAAAAAAAATGAAAGGTTACATTTACATGATACATTATGACTTCAAACGGTAAAGATTAAGTAACCTTATATTTTTTTTTATTTTATTAAATTTTTTCTTTCTCAGTCTAACCTACAGGAAACTGATCTAACTTAACCTACACTAAACTAACCTAGTGTAGGGGTGAAGGGAGAATTATAGTCGTGTACGTATGCCAGTGTTTTTGGTTATTGTGGAGTGGTTAGCGGGGTAAAATATAGTTGTGTTCGTATGCTAGTGGTTGTGATTTCTGAATTCGAACGGTATGAATGATAATTATGTATTGGATGATCTTAAATGTATCTCGAGTTAAACAAATAACGTATGAAATCATAATACATGGTAATATTGAATATAGTCTATTGAAGAACCTGAACGACAAAAAAAAAAGTCTTTATATCAAACTCCCTAAATAATTTAACCATTTAATATGAGATATTATTGACTATTGATCTTAATAATATATATATTATATACTTCGTGTCATCACTGTAGAGTAATAACATAATAATAATAATAGTCATTAACCATTACAGTGGCATACCCAGTTCAGCTTAGTGGCTGAAGCCACCCCTCAAAAAAAAAAAAAAAAAAATATAAAAATATTTTTTACATTAAATTATATTAAAGTAGAGTAAAATAGAAAGTTCAGCAGCACCGCCTCCTTAAATTGTACATATAATTGCTATATAGGCAATACGCAGTACACGCACCGCTCAAACTTGTATTAATAACTCAATGTAGGCAACCCGCAGCACACATAAACTCGTCAAACATCGCAACCGCCACCCGATCCGACACGTGACCGAGATATATTTTTCACCTTCCCCTTCAAATACATTATCTCCCCTTTTATTTACATTTTGAAAAAATATATAAATAATATACTGATGTACATTTGTATCGATTGCATCATACATACACTCATATATACATACATACATACATACATACATACATACATACATACATACATAGCTACATACATTATATACATACAAACATGCATATATATAGACTCGATGGATTATTTCTAATAATAATTTACATAAAATATTTTCGATATATAATTTAGTGTATAATAGTGTATTAATAGTGGAAATGTGTTTCAGGTATAACTTTGTTTGATTTATTCATAGACATGGTAAGGTCCCCGACCCCGCCTTACTTATTCAATAATATATTTTAACTAGCTGAATATGTGCACTTCGTTGCCCGTTAAATATACCAACTCTATATGACTCAAACTTTGTTCAATTCGCTATTTAATATTCGGTGTATGGTGTTTAAAATTAATCTTAACATTTTCGTTGACCTGAATAAAAATTCTGATTCGCAGCAGTTTATTATCAGGTAAGCAATCGCGGTAAATCGCGGACCTCTAGTTTGTAAGTACGTAAGTACGTACCTAAGTGTATGATTTAACTCTATGGATTTACCATACAATTGAAATTGAATAAAAATCAATCTCATTTAATCTCAAACCAATTGATATTTATCTGGAAAATAGAATTGTTGTTGTCATATTATGTATGTGCAGCTGTACGCTATATTTACTGCGCAATGCGATAATGAAATCGAATGTGGCGCACGATTTGATGTAAAACTATAGAAAAAAAAACAAATTAATTGATTTCCATGGTTTCCATGGTTTGCATGGTTTGCATTTCAATATATACAAAAATAAATATCGCCATGTCGCCAGGTATGCACTTAAAAAGCCGTAACTCCGGAACCACTATCGCACAGCGTACAAACTTCACGGAAACTATCTACATATCAATCTTAATATGTCCTGAAGTTTTTATCGAAATCGGTTCGGTGGATCTTGAGTTATAAAATTTATTCAAAATGTACAATCATTTATAATATATATAAATCTCGTGTCACAATGTTTGTCCTCAATGGACTCCTAAACCACTTAACCGATTTTGATGAAATTTTTTACACCGTGTGTTATTTGGTCCAACTTAAAAGATAGGATAGTTTTCATCGTGAGAGGAGCAACCCCGGTAGGTGCTAAAACGGGAATTTTGAGATTTCAGATCGAAATTTTTGTTTTTAAATGGTTGCCATGAGTGACGTCGTATAAAATGATTCGTTCTATAAATTTCAATACAGAATTATAGTGAACATTTAAGTCGTTGCCACGGGAAAAAACAAACTATAAACAGATATATTTTATGATTCACATTTGTTTTTAGTAAAATGCCGCCAAAAAAGTCTAACCTCGACAATGCGTATAGCAATGAGGCACGACGCAAACGTGTTGTAAGACATCATGAATCGGCTAAAGAAATTGTTGCAAGAAACGCAGCTCAAAGAATCAGGGCAGCACAGAGTTGTGCACAAGAATCTAGAGAGCAGCGTGATGAACGTCTGCGACAAAACATTTTGAGAACAAGAGTGGTGCGTGAACAGAATATATACACATTTAGAGCCCAAGATGGAGCGAGACAGCAAAGGAATCGCATATTAACCCGTGTATCATTTTTTTCGTCTTGCATTCGAATATGCTCCAGACATAAATTACTCTGCGCATTTCTAATATTGCAATCGGTGCAATGGACAAAAAATGTTATGTTATGTTAAAATATTATGTTTACTATACGCTATGATCTCCAAAACCACTAATGAACTACAAATAAAAAAAAAAAAATGTCTAATACATAATAACAATAATACACGGCCTACGAAAATGCAAAAAAACAAACTAATACGCGGGCAACGCCGTGTCGGGACAGCTAGTATATATATATATATAGATAATGCGCTTTTAATTTTAGATTAAGTATTTTAATCATTTAATCATTATCTATTTCATATAGAACATCGTTTTCAATGGCGATGAGCTATGAGTATAAAATCTTCGAATTTACTTCCACTTAATGTATCTGATAAATGAACAAAATCAACACGCAAAATCTTTGTATATAATTTAAAAAAGGTGGCAAGTAGATGTCGCTCTGCTGTATAGTAGGATATTAGTGGGTCACTGTATAATGGATGGTGTTAAATTTGAATTCAAATTTCAATGATATAATATCATTAATATCATTGTATAAAAAACACGATTTTGAGCGGAGACGGGCATACCGTCATACTGGCAAGTCTAGGTATAAGACATATTGTATATTTATCTATAGTATTAAAAAAAAATTGACCTATAATAAATTCCAAATTATCATATCACAATATCCATTAGGTACTTATAACGCGTTATACATCAATAAAAAACCGTGATACTATCATAGATATATAATTATAATAGGATATTTTAGAAGTTTCAAGTACCCACGAATAATATTATACAATCACAACAAAATAACTAAAACAGTTATTCTAGGTTTTTTTAATTTGTAATTTCGTCCAAAATTAAACTTAAAATGACTATAAAAATAAACTGTGCTTATGTATTTTTAAGATTTTTTGGTAACAGAATTAACTACTTACGTGGAATCTTGTTTTATATTTTGAATCCTTAGATATAAAAGTTGAACATTTTATAAATTTTCAACTACAAAATAATTATTCAAATGCTTATGAAAAAAAATTGTGACTATGTATTTCTAATCATTTTCAATTGCTAATGTAACAATATATCAGGAGCCTTTTATTAAATTTTTTCACTTTTTGCCCAACAGATAAAAATTTATTGATATTCGTATAAAAAAATAATAAAAAATTGAAATATGAAGTTCTCCGTTAACAGCTCAAAACGAGTCAAAATATTTTGAAAATTTTAACACACGTTAAGTGTATATAAAATGTAAATATAAACGACTAGTGAAAATTTCATGTATATAAGTTCATTTGTTTTAGAGTTACACCAAAAACCAAAATTGATTTTTTCAAAAACTGATTTTAATTAAAAATTCCCGTTTTTCCTTAATTTTTATTCTGTTTTTCCGGACGCTTTTAAAAGCTATTGAGAATTAAGAATTTTTACCTCCCAAAAGTACCAACTAGATTCACTTTCCCATAAAACAAGATACCGAAGTTGAAAATCGGAGCATTATTTCGACTACTAATCGTGTACACAGACACAAAAATAAAAAAAAAATTATAAAAAACACACATCATTATAAAATCAATACATTCATCGTTCCACTCAGAATCTAAAATATTTAGGGCCGGTTGCACAAAAAAAAATGTATTGATCCTATAACTTATTGGCTCTATAGGCTTTATCGGTTTGATAAAATATTTTATCGATAGATAAATATTAAAAATCGTTGCACAAATCATTTCTTATATTATTATATTTTGAGCCACATACCATAATGGTTCAGAGTGGTTCAATTATTTAGGGTTATGGTTCATTAATATTTTGATAATATTGTTCTGTGATAATATAAAGATGTTGATAACGGAAGATATGTTGATAAGGTTTCATTAATTTTATTTTATTGAACCAATAAAACTTATTGGACCAAAATCAGGCCTATAAATTTATGGATCAATAGTGACTAATGGTCGATAACTTATTGGTTCAATAACTTTGTGCAACGTATTTTAATTTTTATCGATTCAATAACTCAACTTATTGGATCAATAACTATTTATTGAACCAATATAGTTTTGTGCAACCGGCCTATAGTGTGTTATTATAATATAATTTAAGGTAGCAGGTATGTTATTATAATTTATAACGAAACAATAAATATCATGAACTTACGAGAGTAATAATTATGATTGTTTATTCAGTTAGGTATGTATTTAGTATTTTGTATAAATGACACAGTGGCTTTGAAAATACAAATACTGTACATAAATATTGTGATGGGGGAACTTAGGAAAACCAATATCCGTTGAAATCGTGTAGTAAAAGTACTATACTATATAATATATAGGCACCAGTAAGCTCCGCATTTTTTTATGAGGGGGACGGCAAGGGTATTTTGATGAAATCTGAGAAATGACTAAATTATGATATCAATATAAAAATACATCATGTATCTGTTCAGTTTTTGGGATGCTAAAAGCTAATTGATTCCCCATATCAACCTAATTTGTGCCTATGGCTTACTTACTTTTAAAAAACCCAATATTGTAACTAAAAAACGAGCGTTCTTGATTAAATTGTTTTCAAGATTCTTGGCAGATTTTTTACAAATAGTATAAGTACTTAGATTTTGTCTAACAACAAAACAATTATTATCATTTAAATAAACATTTTTCGCAATCAACGATAATTTACCTTATTTAATTGGTTGAGAATGTAATTGTACCTATACATAATTACTATGTGAATAGCAGTAATAGTGGAAGACTATAAAAATAGAATAGAAATAGATTGCTCAAGAGATATTTTATTACTGTTTTCACAAAAAATTGTTATTTCATCGTATATTATATTATTTGTACATTATTTTTCCAATCATAAGGCAAATGTTGTCCTTCTTCGTACAGCCATCTAGTCATAACTAAAAATTATAAATAGTAATTTATTAGGCATTTATTGTAATGAATTCGTATCAACAATATTCTTATTTTACTGATCATACATAATATACAAAAATATTACATTATTACATAGGTAACTAATTTATATTTAAAAAATAACTACTATACATTTTTTAAACATCCAAAGACCCCTTTCAGGCTACACCAATGGATAGTTACTTTATAACTATAGGTTAAATTTAATGTAAAATTGAAAATGACATTGGTATAAAAACTGCAGTGAGCACAATATATGAATTCTCAAAGTAGGAACTTATCATTATATTTTAAACTAAATTGTAAGGAAACTATTGGAATACCTTAAAATGTAGTACTTAGTCCCCTGAAACTTAAATCACAAAAAGTCCTACAGACGTAATTTCAATTTTAGAATTAATTGTTGTTCTATCAAATATCAAGACCCGTATAAATTATAAAAGCACTACTAACTCCATTTATTTCCTTTCAATAAAGGGCATGATCCATGAAGAGATTCATAGAATTTTTGTCCATTAGACATATGCAAATTATTCCAAACCAACGCAGCTCCTTTTTCAGCAGGAGCAATAATATTTAGCAGAGGAAATGACGTATAACCATCGTTTTGAACATCAGTCAACTAATAAAATAAAAATGAATTATTATATGTATTTTATAATATAGGTTCCTGTACTCTATTCACAATAAGAAATGCAAACAGCGGCCGACTTTTGCGCAGGGGCGTGGCAATACTACACGGCAAGTTACATTGATGAATCGGTGGGGTGAAAATCTGGTGTTATTTACCAGACTGCTGCCGACGAAAACTGGTAGCCACCGTTTACGTTTCTTTGTGAATAAAGTAGGTGTTCCAGAGAAAAAAATAAAATTGGCTAACATAAAATAATACGGTTACTAATCTGTTACCAAACTGTAAACAATTCTGAAAAAAAATCAGATAATTATAGATTATTTAATGAAATATGATGATTATACATTATATATTTCATACCTAATACCTATTCTATAATTTTCAATCGATATATTTTAAAAAATGGTATTATAGATATAGCCCAGGGGTGGCTCTAGAGACATGATTAGGGGGCGCCAAGTCATAATTTTCACACAAATTCCATGATTTTGATTTTTAATTTTGTTTTTAACAGTACCATAAAATTGTTTGGAAATACAGCTTGAGGGGTGGGCGTGGCCCTTAGGGCACCATCCCTGGAGCCACTACTGGTATAGCCGATATGTATTATAGGTAGATAATTGTGTTACGTACAATTGCTTTTGCAAACGAATCATGATGCGGTAAATAATGACCACCCAAACCATAATTAACTATTTGATATTGCTCAGCTGTCTTTGTAGAAAATCCGGTAAAAGATTCAATACGAGTATCCAGTGCATCTAAATATTCAACAGCATCGACTTTGGAAATCCAGTAGACTTGACCTGAGCGTGTTTTTTCTATTAATGAATCACCTTTACCATCAACTGATTTGACTGTTGCATCTTTCATCTAGTATTTAATATGGTTATAGGAAATTTTTTTAATATATAGGTACAGTGATATAGGTATATCATATTAAATAATAATATCTCTATATTAGAGATGTTACGAACGATTAGGGTTATCGAACTCCTATGTCGAATCAAAAATGTAAATAACAATTTTATAGTGGTTTTACTATGGGGTTTTTTTTTTGTCCTGCAGGATAGATGTATAAAAAATTTCTACCAGAAAGAGTGCTTCAATATCAACATACAATATCTTATCTTATAGCAAATTTTGGTAAGTCCTTTAAAGAGGTAATTTTTCAATTATCTCAAATTAGTTATTTAAAGCCACGGGAAAAACTACCAATAAATTACAAAAAATCGCTAGAAATGAGATTTTAATTTCTAACGCTTTGTTTATCACTATAGAAATGAATAAAAACAAAAATAACGATTTAAGTTATTTTGTTGTACCTAATTTATAAAATTAATTTAACTTACAGGCTATAGTAAAATATAAAATATCCATACTGACAAACCATCCCCGTTCAAAATCGTTTTTCGTATACAATGATATATGATATCATTGAATTCAAATTTGATGCATTCCATTATACAGTGACCCACTTGTAACCTACTGTACAGTGGAGCAACATTCACTTACTTTTTTATTATAAGATTTACAAAACAATTATTTTTAATATTATTTTTAGTTTATAGGTAAAACGCATAGCCATCATGAATACATTTATTAATACATTTAAACATCTATAGTAAAACAACAAAAAACCGTTTTTTGTCCGGACAGTGAGTCTCCCTGCTCCATGGCTAATGGTACATAATATATCCTCATGAGACACTCTGTATACTAGTTAAAGGTATTAATTATCATTATTCTGTAATTTAATAAGTGTATGTGCGATGTGCGACATAAAACTTATTTTTAGTTAAATATATTACTTATTTTATAAGGTATTTAATAATAATCAGTTTTTTTTAATCCAAGGATATTTATTTAAACCGTTTAAATATAATGTTTTAATGTTTGATTCGATTTGGGTGTTTCATTCGACTTTAAAAAAAATCTGGGAATTCACTTAATTGTTATTACTTATTAACAATATTAACTATTTAAGACATTACATATGTACAGTGCCTATAAAGTATGGTAGGTACCTATAAATAGTTTAAAATTCGTCATTAGGACACACTCCTTTAGTGTCCGTAACACTATCATTTTGTTGTCTCCGTTTTACAAGTACCTACATAACATAGTCAATATACGCTCAGCAGATCACTTTTAGCTTCGTTAGTTTAAAAATATTAGAGTAAATCCACCTTTTATGATTTATGAAACTTTATGGTAAGAATATTATCTGTGTTTCTATAAGAGAATTTTTTAGCTTGCATATAATATATATTCATTTATATATCTTCACATGTTTATAAAATTTTAAATTAGATAATAATTACAATGATTTACTCAAGCCAATTAAAATACATACGTTTTCTAACGCCAACGTTTTAATTTTCAAGATTTCGTCATCATATAATACATCATGATATATTTTAATGAGAGGCTCACTATTAATGTCTTCTTCTTTAAAGGGCATCAATATTCGGTAAAATAAATTGTTCGTTTGGTATCTACATTTTGAGTATTTTGTTAATGTTCGTGATACCCCATGCTTACACAAATTTCTAAAGTCTTTCATGTATCCATGTCCAATCGAATACTTTAATCAATACATTTAATATAAATTTTATATTTTATTTGTAATTTTCATAATAATTATAACTCTTACTTCATATACTTCCATTATATCCGTTGTACTTTCCTTTTCTAGTTCAAATAATTCGTTTTTCATAAGGCGATAATACCGCTCAAATTTTTCAGTATATTCTTGGTAATTTGGTCCACTTAGAATTATTAAATTCATAAAGTTAAATCCTAAAAAACATTTATTATAGTGTTTATAATTTACAAGTATAAGATTCATAGAATTATATAAAAAAAAAAATAATAAATTGTAAAAGAGAGTTACGAGTTTACAACATTCTTCGTTGGGGGCGTCAATATATACATTTAAATTAGGTTTTTGAACGGAGAGAGTACCTACTATGTTGTCACAACATTTTCCGAAATCGTCATAAAAATGTATAAAAGTTTGCAGAAACGTTATTAATTTGTTATTAATTTGTGTATTTGTTTTTACTTTTGAAAATAGCATTATCATATTACTTTTTTATTCACACAGTTTTCACCTGTATACACCGATGATGATACTATGTAGTAATTTAAAATGTCGGGATCTACACATTCTGGTCGACCTTCACTCTCCCATTTTCCATAGGCTTCAACGGCCCAATCTAGGACGCCATACGGATCGTTTCCCTCTAAACAGTACTTCGCCATGACGCAACATTCACATGCTAAATAATAAATGATAACCAATTAGTGAATATATTGAACATTATCGGTTGAAAACGGGAAATTTAACTATTACCATCCATTCGATCGCCTATAACTTTTTCATTAAATCTACCTGCCGACATGTCTGATGCAGGAATTGCATAAAATAATTGTAATCTCCTCAATGCTCGATGTGCCAACAATACAATATGTTCACCACTAAGATCTTTGTGCTCGTCAATATCTTTAAACGCTATATTTATTGGTCCATTAGTGAAATGTGATATGATATACTTATTAGTTTTTATAATTGTTATATATGAATATATAATAAATAACTAATAAATTTAAACATGCACATAATATGGTTACCTTCTAAGGATTTTTTATTTTTTATTAAATCATCAATCTGAAAATAATGTTGGAGCATTTGTGTCATCACTTTAAAAACATCCATGTGATCGTGTAAGAATTGTTTTTTGGTTTTTATGTTATCACGCCATTCATATACTGCAGCTACATAACTTGGTAATGTAATTAAAATTAATATTAATTTGCACATAATTATACATAATATTATATATCTATTATAGATATTAGATAGTGAACAAAAGTATTTTTTATTTTATAATAAATATTTCAGTTATTTATTATAATTACTTTTTTAATTCTTCCAAACGTTTTGTCTCCAAATTCGCGTAATTATCCAAGACATTAAAATGATCGTTTTGCACGTCATATAATTTTGTTAACATTATTTGTGATGTATGCCATCTTTGAATGGCTTCTACAAATATTAATAACGAAGAAACAACAGCTAAATATTTAAGCATATTTATTCCATGCGTATTCAGTATTCACAGTAATTATAACTAATAGCTAGGTATCGTAACAGTTTTGAACTATAAAATAATGAATTTAGTATTTTGACAATGAGGTGAACAAATTACAAATAGTTCAAACATATACGTTTCACATGACAGATACAATTTTTTTTTTTTTAATTTCATCATTTTAAAAATATTTATTCATGTGCAGCAATACAAATATATACCTATACCTATATACATATTCTATTCTGTAGCGATTGTACGTGTTTGTACCTAGTTGTACCTAGTTTAATTTGTTGGACTATACTAATTACACCATACGGAGGAAAACGAACAGTATATCGGTAATACTGTAATAGGTGTAGTTTATAAGCCAATGTCGTGTGGCATACATTGTTATTTTACATTGATTATCTATTTAGGTACTTTTATTTAATTTTACTGTAGCATAGTAAAATATACCTACTCGGTTCTAGTCACAATGAACAAAAAGTGGCTTTTAGACCAAAATACTAGACAAAACTGAAGTCTGTAAAATTAGTTATCTAACGTAATTGAACTTTTATTTGGTCCATTGATTTAAATTAAAACATTTTTAAAATTCTTGAAATGTAGAACGTTGAACCATTTCGAATAAGAAATTTTAAATTCAATACCTATACTCTGTTCAGCGACAGACCACGCCGCGCACCGACGAAAACTTGTTCCCCCACTCTACACCCTGCCATTGGGGAACCTGTTTTGATAGCCTGGCGACGTGGAGGGATGCGCAGAATTAGCGTGCTCTCTTGCTGAACAGAGTATAGTCATCATTATTCTCAAATATTCTTCAATTTCACTAACGGTGATTGTAGATTTGTACCTATCTAAGATTTAAAATTTAAAATTAGCTTTTTCATCACATTGAGTGTATTCTTCGTTTATTTTATTTCTATATTAGCCCATTAATTTAAATTAAAACTATTATTAGATATAATCTATTTTCTTCAAACAGTTTAAAAAAAATGTTTATTATTGTTATGTATGGTACTTTGGTATATTATTACCTATGAAAAACTAAAAAAGCAATGTTTAATTTCTCTAAAAATCATTGTTCCTAAGATTTCAAATGTGACATCATTTTTGTCATTAAATTATATTCACCATATTAATATTGTGAATTGTAATGTCTGTTTATACGTTCATACTTAAATATCCAGTTGTGCAATTCAGCACTCTTCAGCTCCTAAATATCTAGATTTGCTTATGTATTTTTATTTAAAGCTATTGAGAATTAATAATTTTTACCTCCCAAAAGTACCAACTAGATTCACTTTCCCATAAAACAAGATACTGAAGTTGAAAATCGGTGCATTATTTCGACTACTAATCGTGTACACAGACACAAAAATAAAATAAAAATAATAAAAAACACACATCATTATAAAATCAATACATTCATCGTTCCACTCAGAATCTAAAATATATAATGTGTTATTATAATATAATTTAAGGTAGCAGGTATGTTATTATAATTTATAACGAAACAATAAATATCATGAACTTACTAGAGTAATAATTATGATTGTTTATTCAGTTAGGTATATATTTAGTATTTTGTATAAATGACACAGTGGCTTTGAAAATACAAATACTGTACATAAATATTGTGATGGGGGAACTCAGGAAAACCAATATCCATTGAAATCGTGTAGTAAAAGTACTATACTATATAGTATATAGGCACCAGTAAGCTCCGCATTTTTTTATGAGGGGAACGGTGAGGGTATTTTGATGAAATCTGAGAAATGACTAAATTATGATATCAATATAAAAATATATCGTGTATCTGTTCAGTTTTTGGGATGCTAAAAGCTAAACATTGCTCCCCACTATCAACCTAATTTGTGCCTATGGCTTACCTACTTACTTTTAAAAAACCCAATATTATATCTAAAAAACGAGCGTACTTGATTAAATTGTTTTCAAGATTCTTGGCAGATTTTTTACAAATAGTATAGGTACTTAGATTTTGTCTAACAACAAAACAATTATTATCATTTGAATAAACATTTTTCGTAATCAACAATAATTTACCTTATTTAATTGGTTGAGAATGTAATTGTACCTATACATAATTACTATGTGAATAGCAGTAATAGCGGAAGACTACAAAAATAGAATAGAAATAGATTGCTCAAGAGATATTTTATTACTGTGTTCACAAAAAATTGTTATTTCATCGTATATTATATTATTTGTACACATTTTTATTTATTTTTCCAATTATAAGGCAAATGTTGTCCTTCTTCGTACAGCCATTTAGTCATAACTAAAAATTATAAATAGTAATTTATTAGGCATTTATTGTAATGACTTCGTATCAACAATATTCTTATTTTACTGATCATACATAATATACGAAAATAATACATTATTACATAGGTGCCTAATTTATATTTAAAAAATCGGTTGTCTGTAAAGTCGGTTTACTGACGATAGTTGAACGTGACAACGTGTTAAGAAAATACTGAAGGAATGGTAGCATTTTTCAAAAGAAAATTTTAATTTCATTTGTTCAATAGATTTGTATGTATATAGAGAAGGAGGTAAATGGAAATCACAATGGAATTGATCAAGTTACATTTATTTGTACGCATAAATACAATAAATTTTGTCAATTTTTTTTTTTTATAATTTAATAGTTTTTACAATTATGAATGTGCGTTGAGCAATTGTTTTACAACTTTTAAATATGTGTGATATTTAACTTCTTACAATTTGTGTTATTCTGTTGAGAATAGAACGATGATAGGAAAAGTAGGAAATGAAAGGGAGTGTTTTGAGAGAATATAATGATAATATTTGAATGTGTTTTAGAGAATATTAGCATCATATTTTGGGTATTTTAAGAGAATATAAATCCGGTCTTTAATAATAATGAATCGGCCGACGACGACCGTGTGTAGCCCCAGCCTCACAGCGAGGTAACGACGGATGAGTCATGTTTTTTCGTGCGTGCAGCCGGCTCGATCGAATTATAAGACGTTGTCACGTCAAAAAAAACCACTGTAAATTTTTTAAACACCCAAAGCCCCCCTTCAGGCTACACCAATGGATAGTTACTTTATTACTATAGGTTAAATTTAATGTAAAATTGAAAATGACATTGGTATAAAAACTGTAATGAGCACAATATATGAATTCTCAGAGTAGGTACTTATCATTATATTTTAATCTAATTCGTAAGGAAACTATTGGAAAACCTTAAAATGTAGTACTTAGTCCCCTGAAAGTTAAATCACATAAAGTCATACAGATGTAATTTCAGTTTTAGAATTAATTGTTGTTCTATCAAATATCAAGTCCCGTATAAATTATAAAAGCACTACTAACTCCATTTATTTCCTTTCAATAAAGGACATGATCCATGAAGTGATTCATAGAATAATTGTCCATTGGACATATGCAAATTATTCCAAACCAACGCAGCTCCTTTATCAACAGGAGCATTAATATTTAGCAGAGGAAATGACGTATAACCATCGTTTTGAACATCAGTCAACTAATAAAATAAAAATGAATTATTATATGTATTTTATATATAATTTTATATAGGTTCCTGTACTCTATTCACAATAAGAAATGCAAACAGTGGCCGACTTTTGCGCAGGGGCTTGGCAATACTACACGGCAAGTTAGATTGATGAATCGGTGGGGTGACAATCTGGTATTATATACCAGACTGCTGCCGACGAAAACTGGTAGCCACCGTTTACGTTTCTTTGTGAATAAAGTAAGTATACTAGAGTAATAAATAAAATTGGCTAACATAAAATAATACAGTTACTAATCTGTTACCAAATTCAACATTTTCCTGAAAAAAAAAAAAAAAAACAGATAATTAAAGATTATTTAATGAGATATGATGATTATAAATTAATAATTATATATTTCACACCTTATACCTCTTCGATAATTTTGAATCAATATTTAAAAAAGAGTATTATAAGTATAGCCCAGGGGCAGTTCCAGGGACATGGTTAAGTTAGTGGGGGGGGGGGAGTCATAATTTTCACACAAATTCGATGATTTTGTTTTGTAATTTTGTTTTTAACAGTACCATAAAATTGTTTGGAAATACAGCTTGAGGGGGAGGCGTGGCCCCTAGGGCGCCGTCCCTGGAGCCGCTACTGGTATAGCCGTTTTGTATTATAGGTAAATAATTATGTTACGTACAGTTCCTTTTGCAAACGAATCATGATGCGGTAAATAATGACCACCCAAACCATAATTAACTATTTGATATTGCTCAGCTGTCTTTGTAGAAAATCCGGTAAAAGATTCAATACGAGTATTTAGTGCATCAAAATATTCAACAGCATCGACTTCGGAAATCCAGTAGACTTGACCTGAGCGAGTTTTTTCTTCTAATACATCATCTTTGCCATCAACTGATTTGACGTGTGCATCATTCATCTAGAATTTATTATGATTATAGGTAAGATTTTTTAATATATAGGTACAGTGATATAGGTATATCATAATAAATAATAATATCTCTATATTAGAGATGTTACGAACGATTAGGGTTATCGAACTCCTATGTCAAAACAAAAATGTAAATAACAATTTCATAGTGGTTTTACAATGGTGTTTTTTTTTTATCCTGTATACAAAATTTCTACCAGAAAGAGTGCTTCAATTTCAACTTACAATATCTTATCTTAAAGCAAATTTTGGTACTTAAAAGAGGTAATTTTTCAATTTTCTCAAATTAGTTATTTAATGCCACGGGAAAAACCACCAATAAATTACAAAAAGTTATTTTGTTGTAATTTATAAAATTAATTTAATTTACAGGCTATAGTTAAATATAAAATATCCAGACTGACAAACCATCCCCGCTAAAAATCGTTTTTCGTATCCAATGATATATGATATCATTGAATTCAAATTTGATGCCTTCCATTATACAGTGACCCACTTGTAACCTACTGTACAGCAGAACAACATCCACTTACTTTTTTTTTTATAAGACTTACAAAACAATTATTTTTGAAACAATTGGAGATTACCATTTTATAGAGTTTATTTTTCTGAAAATGTTGACTTTACAACATTTTATTTTCATTGATTTCACGATTTTTAATATTTTTTTTTAGTTTATATTAAAACGCATAGCTATCATGAATACATTTATTTATACATCTATAGTAAAACAACAAAAAATCGGTTTTTGTCCGGACAGTGAGTCCCCCTCCATGGCTAATGGTACATAATATATCCTCATGAGACACTCTGTAATCTGTATACTAGTTAAAGGTATTAATTATCATTATACTGTAATTTAATAAGTGTATGTGCGATGTGCGACTTAAAAATTATTTTTAGTTAAATATATTACTTATTTTATAAGGTATTTAATAATAATCAGTTTTTTTAAACCAAGCATATTTATTTAAACCGTTTAAATATAATGTTTTAATGTTTCATTCGATTTGGGTGTTTCATTCGACTTTAAAAAAAATCTGGGAATTCACTTAATTGTTATTACTTATTATAATATAATGTATGGTATAAATAGTTTAAAATTCGTCATTAGGACAAACTCCTTTAGTGTCCGTAACACTATCATTTTGTTGTCTCCGTTTTACAAGTACCTACATAACATAGTCAATATACGCTCAGCAGATCACTTTTAGCTTCGTTAGTTTAAAAATATTAGAGTAAATCCACCTTTTATGATTTATGAAACTATATGGTAAGAATATTATCTGTGTTTCATATAAATATATATATATCTTCACATGTTCATACAATTTTAAATTAGATAATAATAATAATGATTTACTTAAGCCAATTAAAATACATACGTTTTCTAAAGCCAACGTTTTAATTTTCAAGATTTCGTCATCATATAATACATCATGATATATTTTAATGAGAGGCTCACTATTAATATCTTCTTCTTTAAAGGGCATCAATATTCGGTAAAATAAATTGTTCGTTTGGTATCTACATTTTGAGTATTTTGTTAATGTTCGTGATACCCCATGCTTACACAAATTTCTAAAGTCATTCGTATATTCATGTCCAATCAAATACTTTAAATCAATACATTTAATATAAATTTCATATTTTATTTGTGATTTTCATAATAATTATAACTCTTACTTCATATACTTCCATTATATCCGTTGTACTTTCCTTTTCTAGTTCAAATAATTCGTTTTTCATAAGGCGATAATACCGCTCAAATTTTTCAGTATATTCTTGGTAATTTGGTCCACTTAGAATTATTAAATTCATAAAGTTAAATCCTAAAAAACATTTATTATAGTGTTTATAATTTACAAGTATAAGATTCATAGAATTATATAAAAAAAAATAATAAATTGTAAAAGAGAGTTACGAGTTTACAACATTCTTCGTTGGGGGCGTCAATATATACATTTAAATTAGGTTTTTGAACGGAGAGAGTACCTACTACGTTGTCACAACATTTTCCGAAATCGTCATAAAAATGTATAAAAGTTTGCAGAAACGTTACGTAATTAATTTGTGTAGGTATTTGTTTTTACTTTTGAAAATAGCATTATCATATTACTTTTTTATTCACACAGTTTTCACCTGTATACACACGATGATGATACTATGTAGTAATTAATAATGTCGGGATCTA
>NC_042495.1:106514614-106528499 GCF_005508785.2 Acyrthosiphon pisum | reverse complement strand
CAAAAAAATATGCAAATACAAGAAGTCCCGAACCCTAATTATTACCTATGAAAAACTAAAAAGCAATGTTTAATTTCTCTAAAAGTCATTGTTCCTAAGATTTCAAATGTGACATCATTTTTGTCATTAAATTATATTCTCCATATTAATATTGTGAATTGTGATGTCTGATAGGTAATACGTTTACACTTCAATAAACAGTTGTGCAATTCAGCACTATTCAGCTCCTAAATATCTAGATTTGCTAATGTATTTAACATTATTTTACTTTAATTCCTGACTCATGACTCATGAGTAATAATTTCATAGAATTCAACAAGTTACTTAATAAATATTTGCATATAAAGTTTTTTGTTAGTTTGTGTTAATACAATATTCAAGAATTTATAACTTATTAATAGGGCTGGGATTTTGATGCAAAGGCATTTTTTTTCTGTTGTTCTGAAACGTTGATCCGTAAGTATAAAATATGTTTCGGGTGATACTGATTTTTTTTAAATATTTTTTATTTTGGATTTTTTGACAAAATTAACCTTGTTAAAATGCATTTTTTAGGACATTTTTCGACGTTTTTAGTGCATTTTTCACAATTTCTTCATGAAATGAACGAAAATTGTTGCGATTCACAAGAAACTTTCGGCAAACTGCTTAGGGTACGAATAATAAATTATATATAGTATCATATAGTCATATACTCATATATTTCATCATAGCTAGGATTTTCCACGAAAATTATCACCGTTATGTTAAACCTATTATGAATTATTATTTTTATTACACCATACATACATACATAGGTATACAATCTATCGTCGATAACAATTTTATCATAGCGAGGCATATCATTATGCAGTACAATAGCGATTTTGTTCAGGTTAGTATTAATAACAACTAGCAAAAACAAGTAGAATATTAAAATTTTTTTATAATTATTATTTTAGAATGCATGATTAAGAAAACAGAAGCATAAAAAAACTAAACAAGTAACAACGTACAATAAAAATAAAAAATACATTACTGTAGTATAATTTAAAAATGTTTTTCTAATTTTTATGCTAATGCTTATTTTAGTGCATTTTTTGAGTTTTTTAAGTCATTTTTGCATTTTTTAAGGGTATTTTTGAATTTTTTTAGGGCATTAAAATCCCAGCCCTACTTAATAACGTCTTGCAGTTATGTTTCAAAGACCAAGGTTCATACAAAACCAACCATTTTGAGGCTTTGCAGAGCATACGAATTATTTTCTACTAATTTGTTTAAACGTTGGTCGCATTTAATAGTGTAATAAATATAGCAAAATAGTAAATATATTTTGATTTATTATTTGATTGAACTCTTTTTAAACCTCTGGCAGGAATAATGTTCTCTAAGTTAAAATGATTAAGTATGTTTGTATTAGGCATATATTAAACCTCTGGCATGGTATTACACATGTAAGTGAGATCTTGTCTAGCTTGTATGTAGGTACAACGGCATTGCATCCTGCAAGCTTGGATGACCAATATAAATAATCAATATCACTTGTAGTTAATCAATTTAAGTATTTTGAGTGTTGTATTAATTAATACCTATGTTTATATAACTTTTTAAAGACTTGTAGTTATATTTTACAAGGTTATTTACACTAAACCAACTATTTTTAACCAATTTGATTATATGAATATTTTAACATAATTTTTAAGTAATTTGCTTAAACATTGGTCCCATTTAATAATGTAATAAATATTGGGAAATAGTAAATATACAAATAATTTATTATTCGATTGAACTAACTTTGAACCTCTAGTATACGAATAATCTTCTCTAAGTTTGAATTGTGAGGTATATGTTTTTATTAGGCATATATTAAACTGATGGTTTTCATAAACTCTAAATTTCTTTGGATACCTACCTATCTTGGATATAAACGAGATATGTATTTTATATAGGTATACTGTAAATTGTTATATTTAAAAAAAAAAATAATCATCTTTCGAAAATAATGAATTTGCTTTTAAATTTAGTTTACTATACTTATATTTTGATTATATAACAATGTTCATCATCAATATTCAATACAATCATGTGATCTGATCTTCTTAATAATAATTAAAAAAATACCAAACACACGTTTTATTAGTTATTACTATAATAAATTGATAGTTAGATATAGCGTACAGATTATTAAGGTTATACAACATAATCCATCGGCGTATAACAGAAGCTCAAAGTATATACTTAATATTATTATTATTATTATTACTCATTGATGGCATTTTATAAATTAAATACGAAATTCGGGTGTAAATAGCTCCTTTAGTTATTGACTCATAATTATGAATGATACGTCAAAATTCATTAAATAAAATCCTATATGAATCATACTCGTATTTCAAAACTATATGTTCCCATTTAAATTTTAAAAGTCACCACTAAAATCTCCCCTTTTTAGTTAATAAAAAAAATAACTAATATCAAATTATTTTATATGGTATGATTCAAAGAGGTTTTCACATAGATTATTTTTTCCTAATTTAAATATATCAAGCTGGGTAACGACTTATTAATAAGCGCAAGTGTACAAACACAAAAATCGCATTGTATAATTCAGTTTTAAATGGTTATATATTGGTACTTATATCTGAAAAATTACTGAATGAAGATTAAAAATTTTAACATTGTGAATCTTTAAAAAAATAGTTTTACAAAATAGCTGTTTTGAATTTTTTATGAAATAATTTAATTTAATTTAAATATTTTTATTTTCAGTACTATAAAATAAATATAAAAAATGAAATTATTTTACATGCATAGCGCTAGGATGATAAATAAAAATAAAATAAAAAATATTAATTAGAACAAAAGTCAGTTCTTTTTGTTACATCCTGTATAGACATATAGCTGGTAGTCATACCTAGGTTTGATTAATATAACTGTTATGTACTTATATATATATAGTAACTTAGAGCTCTGATTATTTACATTAAATAAATCATTCATAACATGGTTATTTGTTCTGCTACCACGCTTAACATTCGCAGTGGTCCACAATTCTAAATTATAACTTACCGTAATATCGTCTTAACACGTTAGTACGTTATCCAGATATTTAATAATCATTTAAAAGCAATTTGTGTTTCATCAACACTTGCTAGTTGCTTCATTGTAATTAAATTTGTTTGACATCATTGTATATAATAATACTTCAACATTTGAAACTTTATTCATCATTATTTACCAATAACTACAAAAAATATATATTTATTTCAATAAACATCCAAATAGGTAGTTCAAATAGTTTCATAAATGATCACCGCAAAACTGGCTCATTTAATATTTTTCTTCAAAATATCAGCTGCTAAGTCTTCCATATCTAAATTCTGTACAAAAACGTTATGGTTATTATTAAATGTACAACACATTAATAATTTATAAGCTTAGGCTTTCGCCTATTATATTTTATTCATAAATGTTTAAAATAATTGTTGAATATTATATCTTTTAGATTCTGAGCGGAGCGAGGAAGCTAGTGGTTTTACAATAGTGTTTATTTTTTTTTTTATATCCTGTACCTATACAAAAATTCTACCAGAAGGGGAGTGCTTCGATTTCAACATATAGTACCTTATATTTTAGCTAATTGGATCAAGATGGTACTTTAGAAAGGTCATTTTTCGATTTTATTTATTTTATTTTATGTTATTTAATGTCACGGGAAAAACCACCGAAAAATTATGAAAAAACGCTAAAAATGGGTTTTTAATATCTAACGCTTTGTCTATCACCATAGAAACGAATAAAAAATTATAATATTAATTCAATACCATGATATAATTAATAATAACAATATAAAATATCCAGACTGACAAACCGTCTCCGCTAAGAATCGTTTTTCTTATACAATGATATTATATCATTGAATTCAAGTCTAATACAATCCATTATACAATGACACACTTGTAACCAACTGTACAGCAGAGTGACATCCACTTACCTGCTTTTTTTTAATTTTTTTTTTTTATTGAGCTTAAGCCCGGCAACTTAGGCCATTAGCTATCATATCAATATCTTATTAATAAATAAAACAAACAAATTATAATTGTTCTAATTTAATTAAATTTGTTGATGGTTTTTTGGAACGTGGATCACCTCAAATTCGTCGTCAAGCCCTACATATTATATTGATACTTCCGAAAAATTCAACAGTTAAATTTATAAAACTACTCTATTAATTAATATACCCGATTTAAGTATTATATTAATAAGATTACCTATAACCTTTAATCTAATATATTACAAGTACTATAGGTATTTTAATTTTTTATAATATAATATTAAAAGTATCCTGTTCACCCGACTCCACCAAAGTGGTCAATTATTGGTTCATATAAATAAAAGATTTTTTTTAAAAATGATGTGCTAAAAAGTAAACCGATCAAATGGCGGCTGTATACCTATTTTACCATTCTGCAGTTTTGTGTGGCAAAGGATTGGGTCGGTCGTAACTCGTAACTCCTAAGTATATTATTATAGTCTATGTCCTTTTTGAAAAATTATTTACAGTTTACGAAAACCAGCATGTACATTGAGTCAGATGTTTCGGAGATTATCTCAGCCAAAAAATAAACATCTGGTGTATTCCTATTTTATCAACTTTATATTCTGTGTACACAGGTCTATACCAGCTATAACTGGAGTTTGGTCTATATAACAATATTATAACTAAATAAACTTATAAACTGTTCATAGGCGGAGATTTCATTGAATTTTAGGAGGAGGGGGATAAAATCTTTCTTTATAAAATAAGAAGTGAGGCTTTGAAAAATGTTCAATAAATTGGTGGGGAGGCTTCAATATGTTTGGAGACTAAGCCCCTCCCCAAGCTCCGCCTATGTACCTGTTCCGTAATGTGCTCTTTAAATTTTTGAAAAAAACCGTTCACATCCGTTTTGGTATTTTCCGTGATTATCCCGGTCCCCGGATATAAAAACTAAAAAAAATAAACTACTTTGTTTTATCATAGATTAAATACCACTAAAAAATGATAGATAATCTATTCTCTATTTAGCAACGCTACTACGTATATGGTATATACTATATCTGTATACTGTATAGTGTAAATACTATTATATACCAAGGGTGGTCCAAACGACGTCATAGACTTGTGCAGTCATGCGACTTCTTAACATTATTATTAATTTAATAATAGGTGTTATTCCTATTCCTGCTCTCCATATTATTTTTCATTGCCTATTTTTTGCGCCTCGCGGCTCTCTTATCGCTCGCCACCCATGGTATATACTATATAGAAATTATTTTCATTATAGGTCAATAACAAAATTGAAAATACCAATCGTTTGACATTTATAAATATTGATCGTCGATAGGTATTGTCGTCGGTGATTGATAATAAATCCCACTTATCTAATCTAGCGTTTTTAAACTCCGGGTCTGACACCAAAAAAATCTATAAAATAGTGGTTAATTTAAAATAAAAATTCTACAGTCAAAAAATGTAATTGGCAAAGCTGTACAAAATCCCTATATACGCCACTTGCCAATGAAATCATTTAGGTATCGCTCATTATTTCAATTTGACCAAGACTAACTACATATGTAGTACATATTTTGGCTGTAGGTGGGAAATACCTACTCGACACTAGCTTCCTGTCATCATACTCTACTGCCTATCTATGGTGTTATTTTAATCTATGACTTGATCTATATAATAAATAGTTATAGTTAGTATATTTTTGAAAATAAATACCTTTCCAGCAATTTTGAGTTCGTCCCAACTAATATCCTGAACTAATGACGAGCAGAAACTTTCATAGCAAGTACTTTTTAAAAGTTGCATGAGCTTTTTTGACAGAAACCTTTATAAACATTAGATTAATAATTAATATATAAGCAATATATTTACAATACTACAACCATTTCTTATGTTTTAAGATAAGGTAAATAAATATATTTTTATTCTCCCCAATGTGCATTGAGTGATTACTTATTATTTAATTATCGCGACTACGAATGGTTAGGTGTAAATAGGTATTAGACATTTGAATTATTGATAATTACCACAATTTAAATTTTATGTTATACTTAGTAATTAGTACCTATATTATATAGTCTACATTAAACGAATACTTCACACACGATGGACACACTGGATGAACCCTATAATAAAACAAATTTCTCCACTTTTCATCTCAACAATAATCAGGCCTGCAATCACATATTATTAAACGTCACATACATACATATAAACCCAACTAAAAATACTTGGGTGTTACGCTGAATGAACTCTTTGGTATAAAAAGCACCTATTTAATGTTACAGCAAAAATCAACTCCCGAAACAACATCTTACAAAAACATTTCTTACAAAAGCTGACAAGAAGGTACAGAATGGGACGCTGATATTTTCTCAGAATTGAAAACATCTACTATCGCAGTTGAGTATTCCACCGCAGAACATTGCACATTTGCACACCCGTATGGATCAACAGTACACACAAAAAAGTTGTACTCCCAGTGGCCAGCTGAACCACACGTTCACATTACCACAGTATGCGCATTGTGCATGATATCCGGAATACTGAAGTTAACCTTACTCAATCGCTACTGATGTCCGACACAATGCAACATCGGAGTGCCAGCGTTACGATAAAAACAAGCTTCATAAACGAATGGAAGAAATGCATCCTGTCCCTGTCCCTGTCCCTGCCGATTCACTCTTACGGGGCTCGACTTGCCCTGTGGCTTTAATCGAGAAAACCCCCATACAAAACAGTGACTAAATTAAAGAACACATCTTGAAGGAAGGATATTCATCATCCAACTTAAGTCATAGCTATTAGCTACATCGTCATAAAGAATATTCCTGGATAATGATTTACAAATTTCAATGATATTCAAAAGAATTACCTTGCAGGTATCTACTATATACAATATGGCAGTATATTATTTTAATTTGTAGAAAACCTTTGTGTAGTGTGAGAGGATAGTGTACGACGACAAAATTCTTGTTTCATTCAAATATTTTTTGATGAAGCATTATTTAAATTCAATTACTTACCCAAATTAAATAGATCAACTAATTAAGTACATAATATGACAAAATAGGTAGGTACTTGCATTATTATAATATTATTGGTTTTTCTTAAAATTAAGTAACTTTCAAAATACAACAAACTTAATAGATAGGAACTCTTCGATTTTACTCTTGCCCCGATGTGTATTTTAACTGGGGAAATTGTATAGGTAATCAAATAAAACAACGTAAATAAATGTCAAATATGATTAACAGACATGTTAATCTTAAAGTAAACATAATATAATGTACCTATTCTTGGCTTTTCGTAGGTTCAAAATTTAATATTTATGTGGACAATAATAAAATTTGAAAACACGTCTATTTTGAAAAATACGACCTGCTTTTGTAAAAAAAAAAAATATTTTGTGATAACAGCATGATAAATTCTACTACAGTTCTACTTATTCCACTTTACCTTACTCTGGAAGTATATGCAAAGTTCACAAAGAAGGCGAGCAAGCTGTTATATCTATCTATTTATCTAGCGTTTTTATAAATACATGTTGCGTCTTGCGTATTATTACCTAATTTCTGCGTTAGCATCTTCTATTGTAGCTACACAACTTTTAAGAATTAATTGTCTAGCTTTTTTTAGTCCAGCTATTCCAGTTAATATTTTCATTGGATCGGCAATTACAGTAACACAATGCATCAATCGCAACTGTGCTATTTTAACAGCCGGATTTTTGTGTTGACTACAGTTGGCTATTGATTTTATGGAATACAGCGGTGGGATGCTGATCACCATTTTATCAAGTGCCCAATTTGCATCAATACGGATGTTTTGATTCTTATCTGCTGTACGGTTCATAAGTCCAGTAACAATGTTATCAAATAACTATGTACATAATATTGTAAACAATTTATTATTGGTCAATTTTAATTAAGTTATTATTAAAATAATTTAGTTAAAAATTAAAAACGTATAAGGTATAGGTAGATAATGAGTTTACTGGTCGATCTGTACACCGCATTGTCCTAAAAAGTTCACCAGCCGACTGACACGCTAATCGGACATCAAAAATTCGTTGACCATTAAGCAATTGAACAATTTTTCGATTAATCGAGTTCATATGGAGTTTTAATAATTTCGGGTGGTGTCGTGCTACCTGTATCGCATCAGAAATTGCTCTTATGTGTTCTTCTCTAAAATTATTAATTTAAATAAGTTGTGATTAAACTGCATTGTGTGCAGAGTAATTTAAAAAAAATTACGAATTAGTGTTTTTCAAACGAATTTGTATTGATTTGATAACTTCTTTTGGATTATCAAGTGGTTCTTTTTCTGGTAATAAATCTGTTACACATCCAATAATTGTATCCATTTCTGTTAACAATTTCCTACAAATAAACTGATATGTTTATTCGTGTTTAAATTTAATAAAAATATACATTAGTTTTTTTTTTTACAAATTGTTGAAATCAGATGTCACGTTTGTATTTGTTTGATCCCCAACATGTACAAATGCCTTAGATTCCTAAACAAAAATTCTAAAATAAATGTATTTATTGTAGAAAAGTTTAAATTTCTACTTTTATAAGAACTGAAAAATACATATAGGCATAATGCATAAACATATTTAAATTAACTAAAAAATATAAACTATAATTTATATTACATTTTAAATTGTAATGAAAAGTATTTTTATACATCCTGAAGCATATAAAGTAAAGAATATAGAAGTTTATGAAATATTTGTAAAAGTGTTCAGTCTAATATGTCAGGACAGGACTACCATGAGCGAGAGAACAATAGTTCTTCTGCGCATCCTTACGTGACATCCTGGCATAGTGGAACAGGCTGTCACGTGGGGAGCGTGGTATTGGTGTGTTTTTTAGCTGGTCGAGTATATAGGTGAAAATTGGAGAGGAGGGGCTCAGCCTACTATTTTTTTTCCAATGCTTCCTATATAAGGCAGCTCATTTTCTCCACGTATTCCTATTATACACACTACATAGTAGTTTTTTCTCTGATCTGCGAATATGCGTCTTATGCTCGTAATTCGTAATATGTAGAATAATTTATGATTGTATACTTACTACAAATGTGTAGTTTTCATTTTCTCCATTTTGATTTAGTATTGGATCTAAATAACAAATATGAAAATATTATTTAAAATACGTACATACCAAGTTGAATAAATATTAATATTAACATATTTGAGATAGAGTGATAACTAGCTTTGCCAGTTTGCCATAATATACTTATTAGTAGTAAGTATAAAAAAATGCAAAATAGGCTTTACTTGTTTGGCTATAAATTATAGTAAGTACCTATAAAGTTAACATAATAATAATGTAATATATAGGTATTCATTAATCATGACATCATGATTTATCACTATTGGCCATAAATGGTGTATTGTATATGTAGTAATGATAGTAATAGTAAATAGAATTATAGAATTCAATACAATATACCTATAATGGTTCAGGTGCGCACCCAGGATTTTTGTTTTTTTTTTTTTTTTGGGGGGGGGGGGCTTAAAAATGTTCTTACTTTCCTTACACACAAGTAAACAATTTTTACACATACGTATACGTTCGTCCTTATTTAATTGAACTATTTAATGTCTACTAAATTTGTGACAATATGCTATAATATATAATTTAATGTAAAATATATATATTTTTTTAGGGGGGATTCAGCCTCAAACTGAACGCCACTGTAATGGTTAATGACTATTATTATTATTATTATTATTATGTAATTACTCTACAGTGATGACACGAAGTATATATATTATTAAGATCGATAATATAACATGTTAAATTATTTAGGGAGCTTGATATAAAGCTCTCTGCAAGTTTCCATAACCACGTTTAAATTTCCTATCTAAATTCCATATCTCTATAATATAACATATACTTAGTGGGCCATAGTAATATCAGTACTATACTACTATGCCTACTACTGTAGCGCTGTACCATATACTGAAATGGTAGGCAAAATAATAGGTAACTATTACAAAACAATTTTTAGTAGTATATTAATTATATATATATATCTATCCTTACAAAGTTTTCTATACAATTGCATCTAGAAGATTATTATTAATAATTATTATATGTTTACTCCATCATTATATGTAGTTCTATTATTATTTACAATAAAATACATGACGAACATCGAGCATAGTGTTAGAGAATGCTACACCTGACAACACACACTAGACAGATAGAGTCAACACATGCGGGTATTGTCCTCTTAATACTGTTCGTCAATCGTCAGTCGCCACAAGTTAAAATGTTGAACCTGCCTGGCTGGTGGGATAACTAAACCCTAAGCCCTAAGCCCATAATATTTCTTGAATGTAAGCATCTAGTATTCACTGATTGTAGTGCACGACAGAATGCTCAAAACTTCAAAACTTGAAACTAGATCAGTAAGGAAAGTTGTGCTTATGGTTCTGTGGAGGTAATACTCCGGTGTACCTATTATAAATTACCTACGTGTTTTATGAAATAAACGATGCTGCATGAGGGCCAAACAGTGTGCAAATCATTCTGCTTCCATGTAAAGGTGATGCCACATAAATAAAAACAAAATTAACATTTTGGGAATGGAAACATTTATCCACAACTAAAATGGTATTATTATTATTATACGATAATATTTTATAAATTTATCGGGATTTTTGAATTAAATAAGATCATAATATAATTTACAATTTTAGTATAGAATTAAATGTATAGTTTGTATATATTATTATAATGCATGTATACAAGACGATTATTTTATTAGCAAACACTCATAACCGTAAAACATATTATAATTTTTGGAAATATTTTTTTTTTCACACGGCATACTTCATTCTGAAGCATTGCAGAACAAGATTTTTGACTAATTAATTAATTTTTTTTGTATCCGATATCTAATAAAATATATAATAAGTGAAAGGCGAAAAAGCATACATTATTATTTCATGTTCCAAAGCAAAATATTTTGTAGACATTTCTAAAGTTTAAAAATCTAATTTTAATATTATAACTTATAAGTAAGAATTTTCAGTTTTGAGGAGTGGCTCAAGGAAAACATTGAAAATTGTTAGTCCAGTACTCGCTCATCATAACTTAAAATATTTATTAGTTCGAAATTCTACTGGTAATTACTAATTACTACTTTTATATTATAGTACTCAGTCTCGGAAAAATTTCAGAAAAATGTTAGGTTAGGTATAGGTACTTTGGAATTTCAAACTACAAAGGAATGCTATCATTTAAAAAAGTTAAATACATAATATACCTATTAAGATGAATTTTTGTTTTCAAAAATATTGGTTTTGTAATAAATTCAAATGTAGGATTTTCAAATTAAAATGAATGTTTTACCTTTAAAATAATCATCCTGTGCTTAAAATTGCTTATATCTTAAATGTATATTATTTTGTAAGAAATTACGAATTCGATTACATCACCATTTGAAGGAACTTTTCCTAGACCTCTACATGTAGGGCATACCACATCGTTACTCTGCTTAGAATCCTAGAATATTTACAATTAAAAAATATTTTATACAAGTTCATATTTTTTTTGTCATACCATTATAATTTTCTAACGATATTAGAGTAGGTACCTAATAAAAAATAAATGTAACTAATGTTTAAGCAATGTCCAATTATTTAGATTACCTATAATTTATAAACAAAAAAATAAAACTTGGTAACCAATATGACGTGTTGTCTTACTGTTTAAACTGTGATAATAATCGGCAATTAGAAAAAAAAAAAATACAAAGTTGACATTTGACATGCATAACAGTATATATTATTACCTATACAGTATACACGATGTAGTTTTTTAAAAGTTGAAATTAAGGTAGTCGTGTAGGTACAATATTTATTAAGTGAATATAATATTTATGTATTTTATAATAAATTTAAATAGTGATGTACCCACACAATTTTTGTCATGGTATAACAGTAATTTACCAATGTCAGGCGGAGGAGGTACAATAGTAATATAGTATACAAAAATACAAAATTGTGTATGCCGGTTGCGACGTGCGTTCGCAGAACTAATACAACTATTTATATATAATCCGACGTAAATCTATAGCCCGTATGACTAATAAGTCTATTGCTAGGTATTTCTATAACTCTTCCTTGCTCTCCTCCACACCACAGTGATATTCCTTATTGCCATACAATCGAATTAAACTATTTAAGTTAACAGTCAATTGTCAACAATATACTAATGCCGTCGCGAACATCCATCACGATTGACGGAAAAGTGTTAACTTTGGTGGTTTTAATAAATAATTAGTTTTGAAATTGTAAACCAATGCTGTGCCAACTTTAAATTTACCAGGTAAAGACACATCTTTTTTCTATGAGTAGAATGGTCAGTGCACAGTTCTGTGCCATAGAGCATATTATAATATTATGTGCGTCACAGTCCACAGAATAAATAAATGTTTTGTTATCATCATTTATGGTTATCTGTGGTTATCATATGTAAAAAGTGATAAGAAATATCAAAATATTGCTGCTGAGTCGTAGTTACAGATAAAAAAAAATAGTCATTTTTGTGTAATAAATCGTATCAATACAAAATATATTTTAATGACAATACATTTTATTTGATATTTTTAATCATCTATAGTATTTTTGTAATTCACTTATAAAATTTAAATATAGTAGAGAGATATAAGAGACATTTTCAATTACCTAATGTAATTTCATCTATTTTTACTCCAATAGTCCAATGTTAATGTATAATATTCAATTCAGGTTTAAAATAATTATCATTAATTAATAAAAGTTGAATATAATTTATTTTAAATGGTGAATAAAATGTTACTTATACCTTTATAATATGATAAAGTTTATTGTTATTTTCTCTTCTAACTTATTTTAACATTCTGAATTATAGTCTGGGAACAGTGATGAAGCATTTCATCGTACTGGATCATTTCGTCGTGTCATACCTCCAGGGAATGATACTACTGGTATAAGTGGTATAGCAGTCAAATCTACCAATACCAATAACTCCTATATAAATGCAAATTATATACCTTTTTTTCTTGAGTATACCCTCATGTCTGAATTGTAAGTAATAATAAGTTAAAATTAATAATAATTAATGTAATTATTGAACTAATTATTTACAAATATCATGTATTAAATACATAAAAAGTCCCAAAAATAAGTTTTACACTTACCATCGGTAATTTATTCTGTGGTTAAGGAGTTCTATAGTTAAATAGACTAAATTGGTAGTACCAAATGCATTTAATCTATAATTGTATGTCAAGTGGTCGTGGACAGGGGCGGATTGGTGAATTTTTTCGGCCCGGGAAGATGAATCAAACCGGCCCTGCACCGCAAATATAACCCCCCCCCCCAAACCAATTGGTCATAATTTTACTCAAATTTCAAAATTTGTTTAGTTTCACCCCTAAATTAGTAAAATATATAATAGGTACCTATATAATTAATGCTATAACAGTTTTGGGTTAGTCAGATAAGGTTAACCTGTTCAGACTGTTCTAACTTGAACTTGAAGTTTAATCTTATTATATTTTAGATTCTGCGTGGAGCGATGAATGTATTGAATTTACAAATGTGTTGTTTTTTTTTTTTAATTAAAATTTTTAATTTTTATGTCTGTCATCACCTTTTAGGACAGTAAAAATACTTAGATTTTTTTAAACTAGAATCACTTTTCTGATAGGAAAGTTAATCTAGTTGGTACTTTGGGGTGTCAAAAGTAAGGATTTCCCAGGAGTTTTCAAAAGCGCCGTGAAAAACAAAAGAAAAATTAAGGAAAAACCGAAATTTTTACACAAAATCTGTTTTCGAGAAAATCG
>NC_042495.1:106457756-106512971 GCF_005508785.2 Acyrthosiphon pisum | reverse complement strand
CCCCTGGTCGTGGATATAGTATTAAATGTTATCTTAGTTATATTGTGTTATGTGTAAGAATATTTTGAGATTTCTATTAGTGTGTACACATAAATATAGATATTCAATTTTGTAATCAATTATTGTCAAAATTTAATTTCAGTAATATTCTGAGCAAAAAAATTAATACCAGGAGTGTATGTTATACCAGCTGATAAAACTCCATTCAGTAAGCAAAAATTATATAATCAATATTGACTAAAAGATTACCAATTTTATATTGTGTTTTTCAGTATGGTTTGGAGTAATTTTCCCGAGGTATGGGCTTTATAAAAATGGAGTTTTTCGTTTTCGTTTACTTATAGATAGTAAATGGCCAAATTGTGATTGTCCCAAAGTGATATTTGAGACACCTCTATTTCATCCATTGGTCAATCCAGTTAGTGGGGAAATGAATATTCAATATCATTTTCCAGAATGGAAAAAAGGAGTTAGTCGTATTTGGCATGTAATAGATCATGTATCAAAATCATTTTATGATATACCTAGAACTAAAACTCCTGAAAATTCAGAAGCTGCTGAATTGTAAATATTATATTACACATTTTTGGTGGATAATTTATCAACAATTTATTTTTAGATTAAAAACAGATAATGAGAAGTATATGAAAAAATGTGAGGACTGTGTAAGACAAAGTCAAGTTGATATATATAAGCAACCAAAACTTTCAGAGAATAATGATCCAAATTATTTGCTATTCGATATTTATGACGAAGAAATTCATGGAACAATAAGACGTTCATGGCTCCAACAAAAAGTTTGTATTTTATTAAATTAATATTGAATGTTTAATAGTTTAAACACATAAAAGTTAATAAATAACACAATTTACTTAACTACAAATTTTAAATCATTATAATATGTAAATACTATTTATTAATATACTAACTGTGTTATATATAATTTTATAATACAACAATAATTGATTTTTTTAAATAATTATTTTATTTTATAGGAAAATGACAACAAGTCTCAACATTTATCTTGGGTACAACCTGGATCTTTAGAACCATTTTCTCGGCCAAATACGTAAACAATTAAATTGTTAAATCTAATAACAATCAACAAAAGTATTAATATTTGTAAAATTGTACATACTATAATATTAATATTTTAATTATTATTATTTTGTATCAAGCAACCTTGTATATATATAAATGATAGACTAAAAAGAATAAAATTAACAGATATGATTCAGTAACATAATAATAATAACAATATTGTTTATTTATTATAAAAAAACATATTTTAAACATGTAAATTAATTAGCAAATACATTAAGTTCTAAACCTACATAACTAATATACCGTAATTATGTTGTGTAAAATGCTGTAATCAGAATTGCGACATTTTTTACACGTAAACAATTCTGAATAACTAATAGCTTACTTAGTATAAATATCAAATCATAAATCTTGGCGAAAAAAAAAATTGAAAATAAAATTGAATCAAAGTTCCATTGCATTCATTGGGTATATTTTCATAAGAAACTATGGATTTTACTTTGAAAAATATTATAATTATGAAAATAGAACTACCAAAAACTACTAAACATAAAATGTATTTTTTCTCAAAATGACATTAAGGGAAATTACGACATTCTTAGGGCGGCAGTGTACATTTAATTTTTTTTTTTGTATGATTGATGTAACATTGTTTTTTTAGTGTAGTATTATATGATTTTTCACAAATAATATTCCAGAAATCGAAACTAAATTAAAAAATATTAATTAAAAAATGTACATTTAAAAATGGGTTTTCAGTTCTGGTACATAGATATTAGATACTAATAAGTATTATAAGTCATAATTTTCTTTTTTTTTTAATTAGAATACTTTTATTTGCTGTGATTTAAAATTTAAATTCTAATCTTTAACATTAACAGATTAGTTGGGGTGTAATGGGCTGTAATATTGTGCAATGCATCTCTACACCAGTTATTCAAATTGGGACTCAAACATAGTTTCTTCTGTGCCTCCCTGTAGTGTAGTTATAGTGGTGCTTTTTTTAAGATAGTTTACTAATTATTAATTCTCCAGTTGCGGATCCATTACTTAACTTTGGGGGATTGTGGGGGCAAAATTACAAAACAATTTATAACAACTACACAATATTTCACAATATTTATATTTATACTGCTTTATTAATATTACATTGAAAAAAACACAGTCTAAAACATAGGGCAATTACATTTTGTGGGGTGGGGGGGGGCTTAGAAAATGCCTCCTTTTGCCCCTGCTGGATTTGCCACTAAAACTTTTTCCTAATTTTAAAAAACCTGTTTTTCTTACTAGGTTTCAACTACTCATTTAATACTGATCAACTATTAATGTAATTTTAATTCAAGTCATTCTTTATTTATTTTTCAAAATTTAAATATTCTTGGGTGGCCTCGTAATCAATTAAATTATTTGGAATGGGGCAAAATGTTTGTGAAATAAAAACCTAAATCATTTTAATCTCATTTGCTTGTTTATTATATTTTAAACGATGTAATTGTATTATACCTTATTACTATGTTTGTATCTTATATAGCAAATTAACTTCAACTTATAATTAACAGATGGGACAGTTGCTACTTGCTTGTAAATTAATTATGAATATATTTATTATTATTAGATACTAATGAGTAATGGGCCTAAAAACAAAAACAATACCTACTTTTATATTTACTTAAATCATTGATGTTTTAATATACAGTTTGTCTCAGAAGTCCCTTATCACTCTCAGCGTCTCTGTGGAAAATCAATATATTTAAATGCAGTTTTTTTACAGTCATAAGTATGAATGTTCTAATTGAATAGCATAATATTCGAATTTTTATTTTCAAAAATTTAAAAATTATCAAAAAACTTTTAGACAAATAAGTTTTTTTAATTTCCAAGATAGCCATTTTGTTGATCGTATTTTTTAAAACAGTTCAAAAAAAAATATTAAAACGTTATGAAAATTGCCCATGTTAGAGATAATTATTATTTTGAATTTCTAAGAATAATAATTATGTTACCTTGCATACAGTATTAGCAAAATACGATTCGCATGTTAATTATTACAATCACACTAATTATTCGGCTAAAATTAAAAATAAAAATTAGCTCTAACTTTGGCGATTTTCATTAAATTTTAATATTTTTTTTTTTTTTTTGAACTTTTAAAAAATACGATCAACAAAATAGCCATCTTGGAAATTTAAAAAACTTATTTGCCTAAAAAATTTTTTTGATAATTTTTGAAAAATAAAATCGAATATTATGCTATTCAATCAGAATTTCCATACTTATGGCTGTAAAAAAACTCCATTTAAATATATTGATTTTCCATGAAGATACTAAGGGTTATACGGGACTTCTGGGACAAACTGTATTATAGGAAAACTATATATTTTTAGCGCATAATTGGGCCAATACTAATTTATTATAGAGAGAATTCCTAGTTCATATTAGTTTTAATATAACCGATATAAATACTTATTATATAATACGCCGTATATTATGTGTAAAAAAAATGACATATATCTAACACTAATTTAAAACATATTTACACCTACACATTTATTTATTAAACAGTAGTATAACAATCGCACATATAAATCTATTATTTAAATATAAAATAATTTAAATACCTACCTAATACATTTACCTAATGCATTTACGAATAAATTGTATACAGTCGGAATTTTCGCTTATTTAAGTTTGAGACATTAAAATATTTAAGAGTATAAATAATTATATGAATATTTTATACTTTTATAAGTAGGTATTATTTTATTGTACATTTTAAGAAAAATCTGAATCTGGATAATTTATAATTGTACTAAGCGATGGCCTCATTTACCCGATTCCTGATCATTTTTAGTCCCGGATTGGCTGCTTTTGTTGGCAAAATAACAACTACAGTGTTCACTATTTTTGTCAAATTAAAATGTCAATCTTATGTACAGTAGGTATCGAGCAGTTTCTGTAGACTAAAAAGGAGACAATCGTCAGATCGAAGTATTTGGCACAAAAATACATACCTATTTTCAAAAATAAATTATTGCTCGATAATTATATGTAAAATATAGGTTTAAATTCAAAAATATTTTTTCAAACTTCATTTTACAATTTTGTACTGCAATTATTAGTATCTATAGTATATGTATCTATAAATCATTACTCATTATTTTATTGTTATTGGTAAAATGCATTCACGCAAATTGATTATACAATTTTTGAAAATGATTTTTATATTTTATGGTAAAAACATATACCTATTAAACTAAAAAAATACAACATTTTGTGGGACATCTGAAAATAGAATATAATGTTTAGAAAATCATAGCATACACGAAGTAGGTATTAAATTGTTTTTATAAATTTAAAAAAAACATCTCTGAAATGTCCTATTGTCTTCTCGAGAATATTATTTTCCTTCATTTGATTAGTAAATTACATACCTACGCGTAGTACGTCTTAGTATAGAATATTTCGGCTCTAAAAAAGCACTTAGGAATCAAGTATCACAATCATTTATGATTGGTTATTCGATTTATTCGATATGTTTTTCTATATTAATGTATTGTACCTTGCACAATGCACATTTGTACATATTTATATGGTTACCTATATATATTGAGAGAAGACAAACACATCATTTTTTGGCTTTAAATAGGTACCTAGTCTTGGAAGTTTGTTATATTATACTGTTATTATTATTACTGTGGTGGTTCGAAATTGTATATTATGATTTTCTTATGCATGACTAGATGTATAGTAAACCAAAATAACATATACCTACCTACTATTATTTTTATATATTTTTTTATACTTAACCTAGGTAATTATGATTTATGAGTTAAAATTCGGTATTTTAAAATTTTCGTATTTTGTTGATTTTGTTATGAATATGCATTCTTTTTTTAATCTTGGCAATTTATATTCTTATTTATTATTTGTGTGTCTAAACTCTCGATACAATTTGTTTTGAGTCGTAAGGGCGTACTAAAACTGATAGTTTTTAGTTGTTACATACATAATTTATCATTTTGTTTGCTTTTCTTATATTGTTTCAGAAATCCTTAAAAGTTTGTAAATTTAAATATATAAAGCCAAGCCATATAGGTAATAATGTTCAAAACTCATCGCAGCGACGTATTTAAGAATTGTTATAGTGAGTGATTGAGGCATTGAATGACATACGTTAAGTAGGAGGCTTTGCCCCCCCCCCCAACCACCCTTTGAGGTTTCTAAAATTTGCTCACTAAATGCTATACAGTTTATAGTTTTATACTTAAAACACCATATATTCTACATCGAATACCTGAAATTAGTCATTATTTTTAGTGAACAACAATTACACATTGATTATTATTAATTAGATCTAAATTAAAATTGTTATTTTACATTCAAAAAATATTCTTCGAGTTAAGACTTTTTAATAATTACCATCCTAATATCACCACCAATGTCCAATAATATCTCCCAAATCCCCAATACGCTGCATGGATTTGAGATATTTAATACCTACCTACATATTTATATTTTAAAACAGATCAATTTTACTCTGTTTTTAAAATGTTTTTCCAGTTGGCGTTTGGCAACACGTTTTATTTAAAAAATATTCAACTATCCAATTACCTATACCTGTATACAATATACATTAACATTTGGCATACTAACATAAATATCGCAGCTTACTCAAATGACTATATTGCGTGTCCTGAACAATTATTTTGTTCCCATTACATTTGACACGATTTTCTGCTTCTTCGGGATTAAAAATACTATTTTAACTATTTTGTATAAATACTATAAGGAGGCTCTGCCTTCTGCTCGCTTCGCTTAGGTAGTAATTAGTATACATATAATTAGTGATCTGAAATTTCTAAAAAATACCTCTAGAAATCCATCTTAAAGTTTAGAATAAAACTCTACCTGATATCGGAGGCAATGACGAAATTATTTCTCAAACTTTTTTGTATCATAGACAAACTAACAAATTAACAAATATTATGGTATTTACGCAACATAGATTATATTATAATTTATACATCAATAATTGTGTATTATACAAGTACCTAGGTCCTTCAAGTCTTCAATTCAATTATAAATAAAATATAACATTGATTGTAATAACGTTTGAAATATTAATCTTTTAATTTATGTAAGAGCATTAGCGACTTGAAGGTGACACAAGATATTATTGAATTTTATACATCGCATGAATGTTGAATTAATAAGCTCAGGTTCAGGTATTGTAATTTTTAGTAGGTACTAATATCTACAACTATAAATTAAAAATTCACATTGGTAGATAGGTACCTACATCTAATATTAATTTTATTAAATATTAATGGGTAAGAGGTAATTTTATAATTTACACTTACCACGTTCACATATTACATTATACATTTATTCCTATACAGTATACATAGCTTAAAACTTTTACAAAATTTACGATTTTGGATTTGGTCGAATTTCGGACAAATACAGAACAATATTGAAAATATAATATAACAATGTACTGCAGTTCACCGCGTTCAAGCAAAGTAGCTCCACAGGTGCGAGACCTATTTGTCGTAAATTAAAAAATCGCATTAAACGCTATTTATTCTATATAATGTTTGGCAAGAAAACATTACGAAATAGGCTTTAATAACGTAATGTACTCATGATGATATTATGTAGTAGAGCCAAACTGCTATTAATATATTCGTAATGTTTTATCATATATCGCCCCGACCGAGAATATATTATTTTCTTGTTATTATTTTTGTTCGAAATTGTTTTTAAGTACCTATTGTAGCTGATTCGTCGCGGAATGCATAGCACCTACCTATATATTATTATATACCTATAAGTTATAACAATATCACACAGTGGCGTGCTCAGGGGGGTAGGGGTTATATCCCCCTTATTGTCTTTTTTTGCCGACCTACAGAAAACCACTTATTAGTTATTACAGCTGTTTAGAGTCATTCATTTTTTATTAATTATTAATTTTATTCATTAAGTTAACAAGCTTGAAGTTTAATTCGAGACTCTTAATATATTCTTACAATAGCAGTTGCAAAATATATAAATACAGTCACAATTTTTTTTAAGCATTTAGTTCGAATTTTGACCAATTACCAAAAAATCATGAAAATGCGCAAATTATTTTGAGTTAGAAATTCATAAAAAATTTTATTTTTAAATCTAACTATCTAAGATTTGATAATTTAATACAAGATTCCTCGTAAGTTTGTCTACCTTTATCGATAAAAAATGTTTACCGGAAAGTCAAATTACATTTTTATGAGCGTTTGAAGTTCAAATTGTAACATCATTAGATATTCACTCGATTTCTCATGTAACAATTTTCTTATATTGTATTTTTTTTTTATATAATAATATATAACAATACATTTTTATTTGTTTGGTCAAAAAGCATGAAAATATAATACACGACCCCTAATATATTTTTACAATAGCAGTTGAAAAATATTAAAAATACATATTATGCAGAATTTTTTTTATAAATATTCTAAGTTTAATTTCGACAAAATGTATTAAACTTAAAATTTAAAATGCGGGTAAGTGGATGTCACTCTGCTGTATAGTAGGGTACAAGTGGGTCAATGTATAATGGATTTTATTAAACTTGAAGTCAATGATATATGATAAATTGTATCAAGGATAAAAAAGATAAATAAAAACCATTGTAAAACCATTAGTTTCTAAAATGATTTAGTGATTAAAAATGTACCTATATATATTAATGACAACAATATAAATATAATAATCATAGGCACAAATAGATAAATTATTTTGGGGGGGACTAAAGCCCCTCCTATAATATTTTCTAAAAATTATATATGCTCAGTACTAATTACCGACTTTTGAACTGGGGAGACTTGGCAGAAATGTGGGAGGACTAAGTCCCCCCCAAGCCCCCACCTATTTGCGCCTATGATAATAATATACAGTATCCTAGGCTGCCAAACCGTCTCTGCTCAGAACCGTTTTTTGCACACATGATATATATCATTGAATTTAAATTTACAGTCATCCAATTGTAGCCTACAACTGTACAGCATAGCGACTTCCATCAATCCGTTTTCTTTTGTTTATTTAAAAAAAAAAAGGCGCCCCCCCCCCCCATTTAAAATTCCTGGGCACGCCACTGATATCACAGTAGGCAGTACCTATTATAATATCTCTAGAGTACAATATTATTATCGTCTTTGGCGACTGCCATATATTATAATATATAATGACGCGGGGGCACTATGTACATATATAACGTCGAGACCATTATATAGCGCGCACACCTTTGGTCGATCCGGCCACTGGCCAGCCAGGAGCTTTAAAAAAAACGGCAGCGCCTACGACTCTATACGTCTATATGCGTATAAATGCGCGAGCATCAGGGCTCCGATCTATTTCGAGCGTAACCCCGCGCGACAGCTCTGTATTTCTGGCTGGCCGTCCTACAACTTTTACTGGCTGACAACTTAAAAATACACCGCGCGTACAATAACGCCAAAATTCGATTACACGAACGAGATAACAAAAGGGACGCGAGGAAAACATAAAAAAAAAAAACGGCTCGCGCGTACACGTCGCCGCAGCGGTGTAGGTACCTCCTATAGGTATAATATTAGTACGAAATTTGCGGCCAAAAAATTTAAAAAAACCACCGCCTCCGCCGTCGGTCGCGCTGCAGCGTAATAATAATATGCGTATTATGTCATAACCCCGTAACTTATATGGATAGGTACATCGCCGTGACGGTTGCCCATTATTATATTATTATGGTCGTGAGTACCTACCTCGCCGAGTCGCGACGACTATATTATAGTGGTAATAGTCGTATATAGACGGTATAATGCATATCATAATAGGTAGGTACCTACCTACTACATAGAATAAGCGCAGATCGCAGGGGTGCAGAATTCTAGAGCAGCTAGCACCATACGAATCCCATAATAGTACACACACGTCTATATAATACGCGCACAGACGGTGATGTGAAACTATACGGTATAATAAATAATGATCTTTTCGGAGAATATACTCACTGGCCAAGACTGAACATTTTAATATAATTTTTCTTTTACCCACATTTCATCGGTTTTGGCTAAATATTAAATTAAAAATTGCACACATTTTTCATCTTTATGATTATGATTATGTTTATTATGGTTAATCGTGCGCATCAGTAAACATTTTTTCTCCGACATACACACTACACTTTTTTTTATTATATTTTAAAACGTGTCATCATATTACATGTTACAAAAAGTTCTAAAACAATTAAGAAATTATATTTATTTGATGTGATTTGGATGTACGGAAGATATTTTGATGTGTGTGTTGAGGAGTGGGATTTTGGTTATTAAGGATGTTAGATATAGACACTACCTACTTGAAATATAATATAATAAAAACCTCTATGTGATTACCTACATTATTGAAATTTGATTTAAGGTTTCGTTAACTGTCAGGTATAGGTAACAATGCGGATAAAGAATAATCTGTACGATTTGTCACAAACTTTTATAAATAGGTATAAAGATTTTTAAGAAATTAATTAGTTTTTAATTTTTTGATAGGTATCTACTATATATGGTACCTTCTTACAATAATTATTAATAGGTTTGAAATACCAATCAATATGAAACACGGAGTGATGTTTCAATTATATTACACGTGTGTATGAAGGAGCAAAAACTATTTTTTTTTGTCTGAAGACAAAAAATATTGGTGTACAAAAAACATATAGATAATATCGAACTATAATAATATTATGATCATTTTTGATTAACAAGCATTTCAATTTTAGATGAGCCTGTGCACTGCAAATTTCTCCTGATAATTAAGCACCCTTAAAAAATGTATCTATGGGGACCGCCGTTATTATGTATTTATTATTATTATAATTATTATAATTATACATCTGTTGGCCAAGGTAAAAAACTACGCGGCGGCCGGGAAATTGTTTATTGCAAGCTATATAATATTATATATATTATAATTTGCGTAGCTTTGAATTAACGCGGTATTCCGCGGCGTGGTTATTTATAAAACCAAACAAATTCGTTTGTCGGCCAAAACCTTAAGCTCTTGATATTATAATATTATTATTATCGTACCGCCGCCGCCGATTTTTTTTTCACCGGCCCTTGAACCTCGGCATCATACAGCCGCGACGTGTTAAACAAAACGAAATATATATGGGTAGGTACGGAGAAACTACATCACACAAGACTTTCACCATTGGCGCAACTATGCGGGGAGGCTATGGCTAGGAGGAGGTTCCCCGCCTAAACGTATAGATTTAGGCATTTAGCCACACCAAAGTGTTAACAGTTCGAATGGCTTACTTGGAAACTGTTTGTGTAAAATATACAAGTTTATAATTACACTGCAGGTTGCATTGATTTTTTTTTTTGCTGAGACTATAACACCTCCGCCACCCCTTTCCAGAATGTTGACCCTAATGTTGTGCCTACATTATGCACCCTCGCCTCCAGAAAGCACGCGCGTACCTACCCCTATTATGTTATACCATACTTTTTCGACCCGTGACATATTATAACCAACATGTTAGGTTGGGCTCGTTGCAGGCGCCGTTGACCTCGGGCAAAACCAAATGAAGTGTGGTGACTATAGCGGGACTTCATCGGTGGAACCTATCTACACTTTACTGCGGCGGTGACACACACAAAAATAGATACACATATATGTATTATGCTATACACCGCACTATGCTATGTGCAGAAACGAGAGACGACGACGACAACGTTCCGGGCGCCCACGCGTTTGACCTTCACGTTTTGACAAGACTATAAGGATATTTCACATTTCTAAGGTCAACGCTGGTCGTAAATTATTGTGAAAACACGAACCTTTTGTTACTTACGATGGATTGCCGAAAAATTTCTATTAATATATGAACAATTATATATTATTAAAAGTTATACAAATAGCTATACTGTTTAAAGTATACAACCATTTATAATCTATATAGCTATAATGAAACATAATATAAATAGATAATAAATAACAAGTTGAGTAAAATCTTCAAGATTACCAAAATATTTAAGCAGGTATGGACGCTTTGTTCTAGTCTATTGCTAATCGTCATCATTCATAAATGTTATGTTTATGCGTATTACGAAGGCATATTTCACACAGAGCTTTAGTATTAACGCTCAAAAAATGATTTTTATTTATATTGCAATTGTATTGCCGTATTGGTGACAAATGAGAAATTACAAAAACTACATACGTATATAAACCGTATATATTATGACTATGTGACTAATATTATGTCAGGTAGGTATCTAAAGATGGACATTTTAATGAAACGCCATTCTTTATAAAAAAAAGGGACATAAAATATTTAGGATTTTTTAATTGGGACATTACAAAGAAAATGAAATATCATTATTATTACTAAATAAACTTTATAAATATATGACATATTATAGTAATCATATAAATAAATAAAAGTAGATAGGTACCTACATAATAATATATAGTAGATATTAGGTATATAATAATATATCAGTACTTACTTCAAAAGCTTGAATATATTATATGATTACTGATTAGGTAATATGTATTGAATAATTGTATCATAATTTATCTAAATTTAGAAATATATAGTACAACAAAATATTTTTATTCCATGTACCTCTAATTTTTTGTATTATTAACACTTAATAGCCACTTTTAAGTTTTTACTGGCAAACGGTATAAGTAAACTATAAAATAGTTAGTTTCCAAATATTAGGTTAAGTGAAGATAAATAGGTTGGTTGTAAATAATAAAGAATCATTTGTTCTCAAACAACTAATAAGCACTAAGCTTTTAGAAACCTATTTAACCTATACACTAGCTATATTCAACTATTGATTTCATAGGTATATTAAATACAGAACTAGCTGTAAGTATTTACGTTTGCAATCGGAGCAAACCGTATTTTCTAATATACTTTGGCAATATTTCAAGTTAAATGGTCTAAATTTTTATTGAAATAACTAGATAGTTTTTAGATAGTACAAATATAGGTTAAATAGTAATAATTGTATACAAAAAATAACTTGATAATTATTTTAATAATACATTTTAATGAGTTATGACTATGCAGTTTATATGTGTCAAAGTAGTACAGTTCCCCACTCATATCATTATTGATTTGTACCTCGTCAATCGGCACGCATTATCGTCGATATTATTATTAGTATTATGAGGTGATATTATATTATACGTAAATAATAAATAATATTGCCCAAGTCTAATATAAACTTAAATAGCTGTGGCTCTAAACCTATACATTTCAATTTTTAATAGGTGGGTAATTTTACTATCATATAATAGTAATTTACAATAATATATCACAATAAACTATACAAAATAATATATTACTGAAACCCACCATCCAAATAAAATTACCTACTGAAAATATATGATTTATATAGTTCCGTTTATACAGTACATATTATTTTATTATTATTTCACATACCTAATAATAAATTATAATTAATATTGTATTGCTACCTATACTATATTATAGAAATAAAACATAAATTTAATTAAAATTATTCGATTATCTATTTAGCATATCGCATAATATGTAGGTATGACTATTTAATAGTTATAAATAAATATTCCAATAGCTCGATTTGTAGGTCTTCAAAAGTTTAAATAAACTATATTTTGACTTCAATGGCTTCTAAAAACAGTGATACTTTGCTATACCTACGTATAGGCATATAGGTGTTAGGTATACCTAAATGAAATCCATTTTTCGTTTTTCAGGTATAACTAATATTATAATTTTAAATTATAAAAACATTGTGTAAGAAACTATTTTTGTTTCAACACTAACGATTATTGTTTTTGAAAGTTTATAAAAAAGTATTTAAAAAAATTGATTCTGATATATAATGGGGATAAGGTTAAAATATATTATGTACCTATATGTATTTTAGAAACAGTTTAAATTCTACAGTGTTATTTTAATATTTATGTAATTAAATATATTACACATTTAAGTTTTTTTTTTTTTTTTGTTAGAATCTAGTGGTAATTTAAAAACGTTTATTGGTCTAGATGATGCACGGTCTCCCTGAAACTGTTTAACCTAATTTGTTTTGCGCGGCTGAGTGGAAATGCTACGTGAAAAGAAGGGAGCAGGTGCGGTGGTATAGAGACGTTCCGGAGACTTTGGCATTAGTTGTGCACTTCGTCTATGGAGCCGTGGAAAATTATATAAATAGCCGTTGGCCATTGGTGTTCAAATTTAGAAAATCTCGTTTTAAAAAACTTAACCGAACCATTTGTTCACCGCACACCTGTCATGATTAACATATTCAAAATTGAAAATCGTGTAGTGTGCAGACTACATGATAATATTATAGCCGTCCACAGAGTTCTAGCCGTTACACTTTTACAGCACAAATAAATTAAATTTAAGATTAATACCTATATACTTGTACTTGGCAGATTTGTTTCATGTTATATAGTAAATGTATATAGTAATATGTTTCATACTATAAAATATAATAATACAACCCAAACGTGGCCGTACAGTTTTACATTTTTGGTATCATGATTTAAACAATTATTTGGGACAAACTATATAGGTACGTGTTGTCGTTTTTAGTTTGTTCATTATATTATCTCTAACTTCTAAGCTTGCAATGACGTAACAAGAGTCAAAAGTACGATACCTAGCTACTATAGCTACTAGATATTATAATGTTTTATCTAACACGTGTGATCTCCATGACCAACTTAAAAAAGTCGAAAAAAGTTTGAAAAAAAAGTTGGTATGATACCACATGACACTCCTTAAATGGTATTACAAATCTAAACATTTGCCAAATTTGAGAAACAGTCTTGCACCATCTATATACTCGTTCATTGCCAATTTTTTGGCTCATTGAAGAAAACATTTTTCATGACTTGTAATCTGGTTATCCAATATATATCTGGGGGACTAGGCCCTCCCCCAATCCACCACCTAGTTGCGCCGATGTTTATATTATATTGTTATTGCAAATCTATAAAAAAATGTTCTTCGTAATTATTATTGTCAATAACTTTTAAAATAATAGTTGATCTTATAAGTGTATAATCAGACTTATATTTATTACCAATTTGAAATCATATAAAATATAATATTATCACTATGCACCTATAACTATAAAAGCAAGTGAATTCCCGCGGCGTCGTAGGTTCAAAAACGAGAAAAAAAAAGGTACTCAACAGTTAAAACTTTTAGAGAGTATAGGTAGGTACACTATACTTACTACATATACAATATTATTACATAAAATGTATACATAATTATGTACTTACATAATATTATATTATAAGGTACCTTCTACTAGGATTTTGAACGGAGTCGGACGTTGGTACACTGCAAGTCGGCAATAATATACGACTATGGAGGTAAATAGCTGGTCACCCGGAAAAATTAGAATAGGATATAAAAGTTTGAAGATCTTATGTTATAAAAGAGAGGGGCTAAATCAGTAGGAATACTAATACTGCAAAAGTATATAAGGTCTTGTGCTCTGTAAGGATGTGAATAAAGGTAATTAATAATTAATAAATGTAGTGAAACATTCAAAATTTGATTTTTTTCCAATTAGTATTATGCACATTGCACGGTGAGATCTTTAGGTTTAATTTATTTTACGGCTATTACACAATATTTATTTATGTGTGGCCGTGTAGGTTATGTTTATATGTGGAGGTCGTCTTTAAGGGGACTTATTTTACTGTCTCTATCACACCAACAGGTAGGTAACATACATTCTAACGCAGTTTTCCACTCCCCTCCCCCTGTTAGTAGATCATAAGGAAAAAAAATTGATAATATTCAAATATAGATTTGTTCCGAATTTATACCATCATGCTATATAAGTTTTAGGTTAAAACTAACGTAAAATCAATAATTATCAATTTTAAAGACAAAATATTCGTCTATGATCGAAAGTAGGTTTTTTGATATTCTGTTTCAAAGTTAAAATAATATACATATATATACAGTCAAACAGATATATTTTAAGGTATATACTTAACTAGTTAACTATAAAAAACATTAATTTTCAAATAATTTGCTTTAAAATTAAACAATCGATAACAAAACTACGTACCAATTTCAGTATATTGAATAATAATGAGTAATTTTACACAACAGGTTGCTAACGTAGGTAGGCGATTATGTGGAAAATATTTTTAACATACCTAAATGTGTTTTCAGGCTGGGTACAACTTTTTATTTCTAACCGACTTTCGTAACGCTTTATTTATTGCCATAGAAACGCAAATCAACAGTAAAAAAAAAATTAAATCTTCACAAAAATATGTGGCATGTCAAAATAACATATTCAAAAACATATCTATAATTTTTCGATTTTCCTGGGCAAAATATCTTGTAGCATATTGATATGCTATACAATAATTATAAATAATACGATAATGATATTTTATTTTGCCCATTGTATAGTCCAACATTTCGGTACAGCGTCCCCCCGTCCCCATGATAAAACAGCCTCGAATCATACCTACGCATAATTAAATATTGTGTAAAATACTGCAGTAAAATGTAAATGTGTAATAGTTTATTATTAACATATCATGTTGGAGAATTTTGATTTATTAAGCTATTGAGGTTTCACTGTTTTAGATAGCTGTTTTATATTATTGAAGTTTTATTTAATGACCAAACCACCAAACAACTAAGAATCAACTGATCTTCAACAGAAATAATTATTGGTTTTATGACGCTAAATGATGATGAAAATACACTTCTATCGTCAATGCATTAATAGCAGCAAAACGTATACCTACTTACAATAAACTGAATGAAAACGTGTTGAGAAATATTTACCAATAACGTCTACTATAGACAAAGAAATATCATAATAGTTTCCCAAATATATATTTTCCAAACCAAATTTAACCAGCTATATTCACTTAAACTTTAAACTTTTTATTGTTATTAATAATTGTTTCTTCAAACGACACAATATTATATATAGGTATAATATTATATATATAGCCGTAGACATATGTTATGTAAAAAATAGTATTGTATTGGTATTTCTTTAAAATTTATTTCGTATTCTTTATACTAACCTATAAATAAGAATAATACAATCTACATTTCAAAGGTATATATATACTTATATAATTAGGAAGTCAGATATATATTTTTCATCGAATTGTTGACGATTCTAAAGTGTGAGTATTTATTTTATTGATAGATGATTCGGATTTAGTATTCCACAGTCCACACCATAGAATAAGAATAATTGATCATATTTGGTCCACACTACCGTCTTTTGGAGAAAAAATACAACAATGCGAGTTCCAACATAGGTACTGACTACACCAATAATAATCTTGAAAACATATTTCAAATCTATTTTGAATCCTTCGATAATAAGCGGATTTTGAAGTTTAGCATTACATGTCTCAATCCGCTTAAAATCGAAATTATTTCACAGCAAAATGTTGTAGATCAGACATTTTTTTCATTGTGGCACCGCCGCATGGGGACTGAACTGTTTGCACATTGCTTGGCCCCCATGCAGCATCGTTCATTGTACAAAATACACATAGTGAATTATACAACTAATACACCAGTGTATTACCTCCACTGGGCCTTAAGTACGATTTTCATAAGCACGTACCTATTTACCTATGTATGAACCTGTACTATGTATATTATATATTATTACATAATATTAAATATTAGGAATACGTCACATGAATTAACATAATAGTTACCAACTTAACCTAACCTACATAAGTTCATAACTACCTAATACATAAATATTTTAAGTATGTAAGTACTAAGTAGGTTTACCTAGTTGGTTTTTTTTGAGTACTTTATAATTTATTTACCTATTTATTACTTAATATAGGTATTTAGCATAGGCGGATATCCATAAAAAATTTCAGAGGGGGTTAACATTATTAACATCAATGTGAGTGGTGGGCTTCGATTCCACACAACTAAAAAATGAGGGGACGTGGCGGTCTTTTGGGAGGGGGCTAAGCCAATGTAATCCCCACCTCATCTCCGTCTATGTTACTTATAATATATATAGGCTCCTACTCCTAAAATAATCATACATTCAATGCTATACTTTCAAATATATTGATGAAAAATATAAATTTCTTAAATCACTTCGATTTAAGACTTAACTTTCACATGGGGATGTAGCTCAGTGGTAGAGCGTTCGCTTTGCATGTGAAAGGCCCCGGGTTCGATCCCCGGCATCTCCAAGAAATTTTTTATCGTTTCATTTATTAATATTAAATTTTAATTCTTCTATATTATAATATTATGTATTCACAATATTTTTAAACAATTTATTAAAACAAATATTTTATTGAAGACTCCTTAAATAACCTACTTTCATCACGATTGAACACGTGGGGATGTAGCTCAGTGGTAGAGCGTTCGCTTTGCATGTGAAAGGCCCCGGGTTCGATCCCCGGCATCTCCAAGAAATTTTTGTTTTATTTTGTTATACATCTTTCAATTAAATTAATACATGTAAAATAAATTTAAGTATTCAGAATCTTGCGTCTTGCAGGAATAATAATATATAATATGATGGGAACAGTGATTATGTGATTATAATTTATATTACCTAGTTAGCCACGATACAGAGGTTTAATACTAATAGTATAATAAAAAAATAATGACATTAGAGCAAATTATTTATTATTTAATTATTAAATAAGAATTATTTTATAAATTATATAATAGAAATAAAATAAATGTATATATATAAAAATGGAGACAAAATGTATAACAATTCATCAAATGAGAACGGCTGGTCCGATTTGGCTCAAATTTTTTTGAAGATGTTCGTAATTGCCAGAAGAAGGTTTTTACGAAATAAAATTTTAGGAAAATCCACTGGAAATGTAGGAAATCTCAAATCTGTATGTCAAAAATACAACAGTGGCGCAACAGTGCATTATATTATATTGGTTCCTATTGGTTAATCGGGCATGTTCGTTGATTATTCATATAATATAGAAATGAATCGCAGAATGTGTTGCTAAGCGCAATAATTCTACTGTACGTGTGTTGTGACTGAACTCCTCCTAAATGGTTAGACCAATTTGAATGAATTTTTTGTATGCGTTTGCGTTTATTCATCTGATTTTAGTACGGTTAGGTTAGGTTAGGATTTTGTATTAATTGATTATATCAATCCACCATAGGTAGAATACGACAACTTTGGTATAACTGTGATACTTTAGAGTTAAATCATACACTAACGTACATACAGCACATTGCCTACCAGCCTACCAGCCTACCAGCCTACCTGTTAATATACTGCTGCGAATCAGAATTTTTATTCCGGGCAACGGAAAAGTTAAGATTTATTTTGAAACCATACATCGAATATTAAATAACGAATTGAACAATGTTTGAGTCACATATAGTTGGTACACTTAATGGGCAACGAAGTGCACGGGTTCAGCTAGTATTGTATAATATCATTTTCAAAATTGTTATTTTTGCAATTTTTCAATAGCAATTTAAACCTAGTAATTTATAATTTTACATTCGGAATATAATCATCTATGTTAATTACTAATATTAAAGTGAAATTATGTATGATCAAATTTAAATGTAAGAATAACATCTAGGGCCCGGGGGTTACAATGTTTATTTTACTTAAATTGGGACAAACATTTTTTTTATCAATTTATATTTAATTTTTACACTACCCGTACATATTAAGTAGTAAAACATCGTATATTTCCGGAACTTAAATACCGACATGCTCAATGGTCATTGGTCACACTGAAGACTGAACTGTTCAACTGCAGTACCTATTTGTAACCATAGAACAATCTGCAACTGTATTCAGAATTCACTATTCAGATCATGTTATCAGTGAGTCAACACTATACCACAGAAAAATTCTGTGACTATACCATGCCGTACTTTTTGCCTATTAAGTATCTGGTATAAAAACTAATTATATTTAAACTCAAATCGGAATGATTGTAATATTATTATGACCGGCTAAAATTACCGATTAGCGATAAGCAATAGCCAAAATTGCCGAGACCTATAACGGAAAAACTATCAACACCTAGGAATAGTTGCGGACACTAGACTGCAGACCTTTTTCGTAGAGGGTGCAAACCATAAGTAAGAATTATAACGATTTAAAATGTAATAGGTAATAAAAGAGGGCGGACAAGTGGGTACCGCTCTGCTGTAGAGTATCTAATTGTAATGATGTGTTATATTTGAATACAATAATAAACGATTTTGAGTGGTTAGCATAGTCCTTATAATATTATTATTTTTTATTCATTACTATGGTGATAAACAAATCGTTAGAAATTAAAATCCCATTTTTAGCGGTTTTTTTTTGTAATTTGTAGTTTTTCTCGACGCTTTCTAAAACTACTTTGCATACTTTCATTTTTAATTTTGTACCAACTAGGGTCACTTTTCTATCAGAAAAGATGCTGGTCTCAAAAAACGAAGCACGCTTACTATCCAAAATGCTGCTGACAGACAAAAAAAATAAAAACACACACATCATTGAAAAACTGATACATTCTTTCGCTCCGCTCAGAATCTAAAATGTAATCATTCGAACTAATATAACATTGTTAAATTTTCATTATTGAATTGATGATTGATTGACAGAATTATTTGTTTTTTTTTTCAATATCTTACTACCTATGTAATAAGTATTCTAAAATCTAAAAGTCTCGACAATTGACAAATTAATTTGTATTTATAATTTAACATTTTAAATTTAAATACCTAAGGTTTAAAAACGTGTTACAATTTCCTTCACAAATTGTTTTTTTTTTGTAATTAAAAATATAAAAAACAGCTACCTATTTAGGAGCACAATTTTATTTTATATCTTATACCTAGCCACCTAGGTACGCGTTTCAAGATTGTATATTATTTAAGTTGCATAAAAAAGTGAGTATTATCATTGATTAAATGTACTTAATATACTTGTATATTTAATCAATGGTATTATACTATATTTATGTTATAACTTATAAATAAGCATAGTAGGTACCTACTATTACTTTTTTTTATTAAGATTCTTAAATAAAACTTGTACTTCCTCGGGAAAAATGACGTAACGATAATATACTTGTATATTAGCTTGGTTATTTACCTGAATACCCGGGAAAATTACATAGTTCATATTTTTTTTAAGTTCATATAAGGTCCTATCTGAAAACCCCGGTAATGTTGTACTATAATGTCGGCAATCCGCAAAATATAAACATTTCAAATTATTGAAATTTAGCTCACATACCAGCTGTCGTCAACCTTGAACCTTACTCTATCTTTATTAGGTACATAAACATTAGTGAATTTTTAAAATATTTCCTTTTTTACTGATATGTGATGATTGTCAGCTATTATTGACTCTGAATTACCTATTTGTAATTCTATTGTATGTATTAGGTAATTACTATAATTGTATTATTGTAATGTTCGGAGTAAACAAAATTAAAGAATATAATTAGAAAAAACCTTGCTCGACCAAGAAATAATTAACTAAACTCGAATTAATGTCCAAGCTTTATATTATTTTCATACTATTTAAATATTAACTGAAGAATATTAATGAAGAAATCAATAAAAATACCTAATGATTCTAAATAACGGGAGACGAAAGCGGCAACAGCCTATACAATCAATATACACCGGTGAACGAGAAACTCATTTTTTATATGGGCGAATCCTACTATGTATTTACGACTTTGTATACGTGAACACGATTCTAGATTTCCTAGCCCACGTAGGTTTTTTCATATTTTACCCAGACAGAATTTTTTTGCTTAATAATATTATTATAACATTATAATCACGAATAATATTAGTATAACATTATTATAACACTATTATAATATTATTGTTACAAAATGCTGTCTGGGTAATTTATTGGTAATTACTTCATAGTTCATAACCATTTTAATCTCCAAAAAATTACAATTTTAAATATCATAGTATCTCAATTTAAAATTAAAATATCAAAAAAAAAACCTAATGTAAACATAATGAAAGTTTATATTACGTTCTATTTATAAAGTGTGTATTTCTTAAGAAATGCATCGGGGGATGTAGCTCAGTGGTAGAGCGTTCGCTTTGCATGTGAAAGGCCCCGGGTTCGATCCCCGGCATCTCCAAGAAATTTTGCAATTTTTAATAAATTAATATGTATTTATAATATAATTTATTGATTTTGATTTATCAATTTTTCTTATTAAATTTGAATTATAGATTATTACAACAATAATGGTTTTTATTAAAACAATACACGGAAATGTAAAACTGTATGGTATATTTGCTATATTATTTTTAAATATATCAAGGATTTCATATAATTAATGTTTTTAATTCATAATAGTTATACGTATTAAACCTATTAAAATATTTAATTGCTTATATTATCAACATTAGGATTTATATTGTCTATTATAACAAGTATTAATATATACTGAGCAATATCTGAGCCATAAACAGACAAACTAATAGATTTAGCTAATTTAAACATTTGTAAAAAGTATCAATAAAGAAAAATAGTAAGAAAATTACATTGAATACCTATTAATATTTTTATAATTTTTATAATTAAAATATAAATTCTATAATATATTAAAGCTTATTTAATTAATTATTAAAATAAATAATTCAAAATTATTATGAGTAAAATACATTTCTATGAGTAATTATAATTGTATTAGAGACTTGTTGGATGTTTATATTGTCTGTGTCGTATGTCAATAGTAAAAATGTATTGCTGACCTTTTGTGATGCTTAAAATAATAATAATAAAAATAATAAATTGCAAAAATACGAAGTCGTGTAAAATTGTGTTTCAACTTTCAAGTGCTGTACTACCCAGCGAAGGCATAGTTGCTAATTTTGGTTCAATATTGTTCAGAGGGGTTTTTCTTAGGAGTGGGGGTGGTTGGTGTTTCTATATAGTATACGAAAAATTGGCATTAAAAATTGTCGGGGAAAAAAAATATTTTTAATCCACGACGGCCAGCAGCGACGAGGGCGACTATTTTTGATCACCGCGTTAGTCCCTCGGATCTCGCATTCGTTGCTGCTCAAACATTTCATACTTAGAAGTGCCGCGGACGAGAGAATTGTACTCTGTAATTTCTTCTTTTTTTCTTAACTCTCCGTGATAGTTTTAAATAATAGTGTTCAGTGTTTAATAAATATATTTTATTTTTTCAAGTGGCTGTGAACTGGGACAGAAAAGTCGTCCGAAAATCGGACGAAAACAAAATAAATGTGAGTTTTTACTTTTTTTTTAAATTTTATTCATTGCTCACTTTAAAGTCATCGTTTTATTGTTACTTCTGATTAAATGCTATTCAATTTTAGGTAAATTATTCAAATTAAAATTAAAATATACAATTTGTTGTGAATATATTATATTATAAATTACTTTCGATCTAATATTTCAAAATATTATTTAATAATATTTTTTTTCGTATAAAGAATTGAATTACATTTATTTCACAAAAAATATTTATTCTTGGATTATTTTTACTATATTTTGGTTGATGTTATTTTAATATTTAATATTTTTTAATATTCGAAGAATTCAACCTATTTATAAACTTTTACAAACTTTTAATAATTCATTTTGAATTCCATATTTTATTTTAAACAATAACTAATACATTATATAGATTTGTTTAGCAATGTGGTAATATGTACATATTACATTAAATATTAATCCTTGTTGGTATACGCCGTATCTATAACTTAAAATGCGGTACCTACCTATAATACCTAAAGCCTTTATTAAGTTCATTGCATACATTTTATTTCAAATATAATCAGTAAGTATAAGAACCTATATACAATTATAAATTTAATATTTTAATAAGTAAAAATTGTACATATTTTATTATTTGTAGTACCTACCTCCACTGAGACCTTAAACTTTTTTTGAGAATAAAACAATAGTTTAATTTTTTATAGCGTCGACGAGTTGGAGATAAATATTTAATTTCTTATAATTTGAAGGACAATTTTATCTGATCTTAGAACTTGATGTAGTTATGTGCAAATTAAATACCTGGGTAATTATTTAAAATATTATTTTATTTAGTTCAAAGAAGACTTAGGTACTTTAGTACTTATAAAGTTAATCAAATTAACTTTTTAAAAGTGATATAAATAACATTATGTACCTACACCGTAAACGTTCATTAAAAAAAATATTTTAACGTTTGACCTAAAGTTAAAAATGTGTACGACAAACGCGTACTATTAAATAATTTCACGTGTCGAAAACAATTGGCACAGGTCATGTAGAAAATATCATTTTACAAACAGCAGACTTTAAAAATAATAAAACCTAGAATAATTTTTTTTCACCAAAAATCTTCCATGGCAACTTTCCAATAACATGTGTTCCATAAAAATGTTAATGGTATTTAACTAGAGGTGCATTCAAATGTTTATTTTGCTGCTCCCGTGTTCTTGTGAAAGATTTTTTACATTTGCAAATTAATTGAGCGAATATGAATAGGTATCGTTACATATATTAATTATTTCTAAAGCTAATACTAATAATGAATTAATTATTTAAGCGTTTGGTGTACGTATTTAATTAGTATACCTATTACCTACCCATTATTGTTTGGACACTATTAAAACGTATAGTTGTATTCGGTGTACCTATACATTTCATTCATATCAAATTAGTTAACAATTTTGATTAATTTTAAAAGAGATTGTTTTTTTATTGATTTTTTATTTATTTGAAATGACTCGTATGACAATAATTATGAATTATGATAAAGCCTTGCCTTGTGTTACACTATTACGTTATAATGTTATATAGCTGATACTCTGGTATAGGTAGGTTTCATCAGCAGTGACATAATAGGCAATTACCTATTCTAATTTTACCCACGTAGTTGGTGTGTCTACTTAACAAAGCGATTATTATATTAAGGTAATAGTGTCAAACATTTAAAAAAAGTGTTTACACCCATTATTTTGAAGTTTTAATTTTTTGAAAATATTTTTCTCACACAATTTGAAGTTATTGTAAAACAACATTTTTGAATATAATTATTTTTTAATTTTCTTAATAACATATTTTTTGTTTCATATATATTAATAATATATTATATAAATATTGCGATACTTAATTTCGATACCAAAATTCAAATTTCGAACGAGTAACTAAATAATTATTTATCAGTATATTTTAAAGTTTGGATGAGCTATCGTGAGTATCATGGTACACAGCGATATTCTGCAAAAAATTCAGAAATCCACTTCACACACCTAACACCGTTTACGGTCGATGAAACATTTAAACGTTCCGCTAATATACTACTGCGAAGATCGATTGCTGATAAAACGGTAAAAAATCCAATAGGCAATGATGGGAATGTCGATAAAAAAAATGAAATAGGAGATAACAGATGAAAACGGACATCAATACGTCATGAAATGAAATTAATACTATTCGATATTCCAATACAATGACTATTGAACTCAATCAATGACTATCGCTTATCAAACTAATGACTATAATAATTATTGTAGAACATATTTAATTATTATTGAGTAGGTATGTGTTAAACTTCGGCGCGACGAACGACTTCAGATAAATGTTCAAATATTCTTATCAGCCGCGCCAATTCCCAATATTGTCTTTGGCCGGGCAGTTCCGCGCTACAGGGCGTGAAAAATTGAAATCGTCGCCCGCCCGCACGCCGTTCGGTATCGATACCGAAATTTTCGCGAACAATCGATACCGCGAAAGAGCTGTTGTAGTACGTCGTCGTCGACCACTCTATGTGCGTCACACCTACCGATGACGGGCGGGTGGTGGCGGGAAGGTGGTAACAAACCGGCTTCGCTGATAACGAGCGCCGTGTGTTTTACGTACGACGTTCCGATTGGCCGCGAGTCCGGAGCGCGCCCCGTCTCTGTCGCACGGCCCGCAACGTGTAAGCTCCGTCGGCTATTTCCTTCTTCTTTCTTTATCTGTTTGCGTTTTTTTCCTCCTCTTTCCCGTACACACCGCCGCGCGACCTCCCGACAGAGTCGCCGCCACCTTTATGGTTCATTATACGCCATTTACTAATACGACAGTTTGTATTGTATTATTATTGAAATATCGCGTTATTATTACGATTTACGGTAGTAATAGTAATAATACATTTTGACCCGTAAGTCCGTCGTCCACCCGGCACAGTTTTTTCGCTTTTGTCGTTCCCCCCTCGTTCGTTTCGCGGTTTTGCCCCACATAAATCGCGTTCGCCCGGTGACGTTTTAATAATAATATAATCATTAATATTGTTCGACGGGCGCACACCACGTACACGGTAATTAAAATATTGTCGAAGTATACATTTTGTTCGTCCGTTATTTATTTATTATTTTCCGCTGACGTCGAAAGAAAACCGTACGCGCTACAAAATTAAGTCGACGACCAGTGCCACACATTTTATCAACCGCCGCCGTGACGCACACTTCGAATTTGTTATTATGCCGTAACGCTGTGGTGTTCAAAGGTTAGTGTGTAAAACCATATTTGGTGGGTACAATATGTAGAACATAAGCACCCGACGTGCTTAGACGACGTCATTGATTTGAGATCAAGACAACAACATCTTTGCTCCTTGGTGTCATGTCGCCATTTCACGCACAGGTGGTTAGGTTTGTCTTGTCCAAATACCTCGTGTATCGTTTTAATGCATTTCTGTGGTTTCACTACTTTGGGGGCACCATTTCAACGACGACAATATTATCAATGTCATACCCCGGGAAACGACTTACGTATGGTTATAAACTTATAAATGTTAAACACTTTCGATAATCCACGCTACTACAGCCTAGATAAGGTGTAAACGGTCTTGGTCAACAATACGCTGTCAAGATGCTGCCCTGGTTCATTGTCAACGCCATGCACAGATTATACCTCTTAGTTGTTACACAATACACTCTGAAATTTAAAAATTTGCATTCCTAATATTAATCCCTTGACAATTATTAGGTAATACCTAGTATAAATTAGGTGTGTACTTAATATTTTTAGAATAAAAAGCATATCAGTTAATATGATAATGGAGATTAATACATTGTGTAAGTTGTTGGCTTATCTAGGTTATTCATTTTTATCCTCGTTTTTATCTGTTTCTAGTATATAATTTTACAATGCAAATTACATTTTAATATATTATAAAAAAGTAAGGGTTTCATATTAAGTGTTAAATGCAAATTGTTTAGTAGTTTTTTCAATTTTTACCTCGTGACAATCAATTGTATATTTTCAGTAAAATATCCAGTAGGTGTCTACAAGGTAAAGACTTAGGTATTTTATGTGTAATTCTCTAACATTCTAAACATTATAAAGGTAGGTATCTACCTAATAGTTGTATTTATAAACAACTATTTCATTTTAACTGCCATTCTAGTTGTCAAATTGTGTATTTTACTGTTGTGTATTGGTATTACCTGTAGATTATTACAATAAAAATATTATTTAATTATTTGTAATGGGAATACAAGCATTGCAATAATGTACATTTTCTCATAATATAGTTGATATAGAAAAATCAGTTGTATAAAATTCCTATTTATATTTCACAATTTGTTAAAACATTAAGAAAAGTACAGCATATATTCATGTATTAAGATTCGTGAAATTAATAAATTTGTAACTATATTACTCTATTAATATATCTATTTAGGTACTTGAAATTTTAAAATAGGTATTATTTTTTTTTTAATTTGTTAGTTCTATAGTTGTTGTTTTTGTTTTTAGAGGCCATATAAAGGATCACTGTGAATGTTATACTAAAGGATCACCGTGTAAACCACCAAGTCTTCCACAATGGAGGACGCCCACGCAAAAACCGTGGAGGAGGTACAAAACTTCTTCAACGTAGATCCAGAAAAAGGTTTATCAATTGATCAAATAAAAAGAAATCAAGCTAAATATGGTCCAAATGGTACGTATAATAGTTATAAAATAAAAATATATTGCGAGTCTGTTATTAAGGTTAAAATTACAAATTATACAAAAGTATCCTCATTTTAATAACAAATTACTTACCTTTTATTTTCATTGTTGATGTTAAAATAATAAAATTGCATTAATAATACAATTATTAGGATAATTATGATATAAGTAAATAAAATTATAAACAATATTAAACTAATAAACATTTGATTTTTTTATTAGGTACCTAAGTAGAGGTACTTATGTAAAACACATTTTTGGTTCTGTTTAATATAATATACAATTTTAGTTTAATTCACACTTTTTATTTTAAATGAAATATGATAAATTAACCATATAGAGGTATACAAATACTACTAATAAAAATTCAAAATATATTAGGTGTTATATTAAGTTATACCTAAACGGGTATTCTGCCATTGAAATTTATCTTATTTTTATTTCATAATATTTAAAATGTAAAGTTGTGTCGTTGTGATGATATAATGAATCTATATCATATTTGCTATTTTTTAGAATAGTTATTGAAAATCTTGATGATAGTTATATTAACAAAAGTAGTTTATGAATCTATGTTAATTTTAATAATTATTGTCTATTAATCGTTATATTTTGATTTTTTTCAATATTACTTATATATTTAAGTGCTTGCATTATATCATAGGTACATATAAATTAATTTTTAATTTCTACAAATGAGAATTCTTTATTTTGCAATATTATTTATGTCTTATACTGTTAACTAAGGTTTAATTTGTTGAATTTCAATTCTTATTAAGATATAATATATTTCCCCTATCACAAGCTATGCTTATTGGGGAAGCGTCAATATGTTTATTTTTCCTTGTAAAAAATAATGTATATACTGTTGTTATTGACAATAAAGGTTATTATTATTACACTTAAGAATTTATTTGCTTACACTTATTAATAAATATTAAAATAATTTTAGGTAGGTACTCTTGTTTATTACTTAAATGGTTTTATTTTAAATTGCCATTGAATTAACTATTTAGAAAAATTAATCCATTTTTCATAACCTTGACCAATATTTAACATGGCTTAAAACCATTTTATTATATTTTTATCTTCTTATAATTTAACAAGTGTATTAAGTTATATTTTATTCAAGCTTTAAGATTTGTTTTTACATTTTAATAATTTATTTATTTTCATGAACAGAGTATCCATTCAATGAGCTCACTTGTTTTCTGTAACTTTATACCTATGATTTTGGACCTTGTCTTGCATTTTGTTTCAAATTAAATGAGAATATACATTACTTGATGGTTAAAAATATTTGGACTTGTATCTGTATTTAAAATACTTAAAACTTTTTATCTATGTTTGAATATTACTTTTAAATAGGTAGTGATTATATTAAATTAACTATGATAATAATATTTCATTCATTCATTGAATAAACTATTTATTATTGTCGTAATAGTAATTTTATTTTTGTAAAGTGTAAGTTCATGTTCAAAAATGATATCAATAATTAACTTTAAAATAATTTGTAAGATGCTGAATACCTAATTAAACTGAGCTATTATGTAAAATACAGCAGTTATTAAATGCTGTTTTAACTATGTACTTTTTCAATATAATGGGATTTATTAATTTTGTTCCATTTACTTCTAAGGTTTCAAAAATAACTAGAGTTCAAAATGCTTACTATTACCTATATAATTTTATTTTTAATATCAATACGTTTCTTTAACATTTCATAATTTCACAATCCATAAGTTGAATAATTAAACAACAAGTATGCATAATGACATTTGTATGTTTCATAATATTTAGCTAATCATTAGACAAAAGACATGGTTTTATTATTTGGCACATAAATATATTATAACATGTGTTCTTTTGTATAAAATAATTTAATGAAACCTGCTTAATTAGCATTGAACTAATTGCTTTTAGCACTAACCTGTATAATATATTGTTTTATTATTTATTAAATTTTCTAAAATGTTGTTCTTATTGTTTATACTGTAAACGTGTGTAACTATCACAATTTCATTTTCATTAATGCATTGTCCATAATTTGGCCTTACATGTTTAAAATTGAAAACATTAGGAGAAGTAGGTATAAGGTTTCATAATAATTTGTTTTGAATATTAAGTAATTTTTTAATTTTTACATATACATTTTTAAAATACATTTGAAATTATTACATACATGATTATATTTATGCCCAATTATATTTTTTAGTTTTAATATTCTTATAAATATTGAATATAATCCCATCTATGGTATTGTTAAGTGCATGACAATAAAACCTTGGTACAATAGTTAAAAATTATGTTCAATGATGTTAAATTTGCAAATTTGTATTTTTGTGAAAAAAGTTATACATACAAGTTTTAGTAGTATTATACACAATAATCAGTTGGGTTGATATATCTTAGATAACATTTAATAACATAACATACTATAACTTATCTTGATAAAAAAGAAAATAATTATTTATAAGTTCTTAAATAGTATCTTAGCAATTAATTACAATATATTTTAGATAGGCAATTTTTTTATTATTTGTATTATATAAAATTATTTTATTTTTTTCAGAATTGCCGGCCGAAGAAGGTAAGATCCAAGAATATTATAAATGTTGAGATTAAAAAAATATAATAAATATTATATTATAACCATAAACCTACACAATTATAAATATATTTTTTATATTTAAATCGTTAAATTGTATTTAAAGAAATGTCCCATCTATAGTAAATTTTATGTTTTTTAATAATAATCTTACAAGGTTTTTTTTTATTTTATGTGAGATAACTATTAGAATAATGTTAAAAGCTTATAGTTTTTCTGGAATACAATTTAACTATTATGTCTAACTAAATTTTTAGGCAAATCAATTTGGCAGCTTGTCCTCGAACAGTTCGATGACCTACTAGTTAAAATTCTACTATTAGCTGCTATTATATCTTTTGTAAGTATTATTATTTGAACTTAGATGTATCAATGCCTAATATTTGTTTTCTTTATTTAGGTATTAGCATTATTTGAAGAACACAATGACATAAATGAGACCCTAACAGCCTTTGTGGAACCACTTGTTATATTACTTATTCTTATAGCGAATGCAGTGGTCGGAGTGTGGCAGGTAATTCTAAAATCATTTATTTTAACTAAAAATTTTAGTTTTTATTTGTATAATTTTTATAGAATATTTGATTGTTAAATTTGTTTTATCGATTGTGGTGTGAGGCCCAAGGTATTTGAGATACTTTTCTTTTCATGATACATATTTTTACAGTAATATATTTCAATAGTCTTCATTTGAAAAAACATCCTTTTTAGTTACTTTGTTAACTTACCATATAATACACAAAACTAATTTATATTGCTGTATGAATTGTTAAATACAATAAATGAATAATTGGCCATTTTGGCTTCATTTCAAAATAATAAATTTACAAACATCCATGTAACTGCTGGCAAAATATGGTTTTAGGTAGGCGTCATAAAAAAATAATAGTAATAATAATAAATAAATAAAAAGTACATTATTACAATCCATTCAATTGATTGTTATATTTAGATATTTTAATGTTCAAAATAAAAAAAAAAAGAATTTTAGGATCTCTTTTGTTTGCACGTAAGTTGTAAAACCACTGTGGTGGCCCTGCCAATTGATGATTGATATATACTTTGGCTCCATACAAAAATAATTGGCATCAGTATAACTCGCCTACTGAATTTTTCAAACAAGCACTTAGTGACGTATTTTGTGACTGAAGGTTTATGCCTATTATTTTAGAACTATATATTATTCTTGCCTATCATAAGTTTTTCATATGTTAAGATTTTCTTCTTTATTAAAATAAATAATGATGAATCTATTTTATATAGGTACTTATTAGGTCTAGAAAATATTTAGTTATTTGTTTTTATTATATTTTTTAAATTTATTTTATATTTTTACAAAGTTTCTAAATAACTAATATATAAGGTTCGAATTTGAGCAAAAGCCTTTTTTTAATAATAATAGAGAAATAATGCTTACATAAAAATGCGTGTCATTTAATATGTAAGATGATGAACGTATTTATTTTTGCCTTTTTTACTGATAAACCGTCAATGTTTTACTAAAAACAGTTTATCTAAGTACGTGATAATGATTTTTTTTAATACACACTAATTAAATATACAGTATACAAACTATTTAATTTTTAATTAAATTTTTTTTGTCTTTGCTTAAATTAATTAAATGTTTTTTTCCCCTTTTTTGACGTTTTAAATTCTTTTTTTACTGATTATATTGTCTTTAAATCCGAACCCTACTAATATAATTACCTTTTCTTCTACTTTATAAAATAAATTGAATAGTTACTTAATTCATTCGTACATTTTTGTTGTATAATTATTAATTACTCTTCATTATTATATTTTTTAGGAACGAAATGCAGAGTCAGCCATTGAGGCACTTAAAGAATATGAACCAGAAATGGGTAAAGTCGTCCGCGGCGACAAATCTGGTGTACAAAAAATCAGGGCGAAAGAAATTGTACCTGGTGATATAGTAGAAATATCTGTAGGAGATAAAATTCCTGCTGATATTAGGCTGATTAAAATCTATTCAACCACATTGAGAATTGATCAGTCCATTTTGACTGGTGAATCAGTCTCTGTGATTAAACATACAGACGCCATTCCTGACCCAAGGGCTGTGAACCAGGTAGGATATTTAGTTTTAAAAATTTTAATATACATACTAATATACATTCTTCTTGTTTTCTGTTAATTCAGGACAAAAAAAATATTTTGTTCAGTGGTACAAATGTTGCTGCTGGTAAAGCTAGAGGTGTGGTCATGGGTACTGGATTAAATACTGCCATTGGTAAAATCCGTACTGAGATGAGTGAGACTGAAGAAATCAAAACTCCTCTGCAACAAAAATTGGATGAATTTGGTGAACAACTTAGTAAAGTTATTTCAGTTATCTGTGTTGCTGTCTGGGCCATCAATATTGGTAACTTAGTTATTTGATATTTTTATTAATTAATCATATAAATATAATAAAATATTAAATACTATATCGGTTAATGTTTCTTTTTTTTTTAGGTCACTTTAATGACCCTGCCCATGGAGGTTCTTGGCTGAAAGGTGCCATTTACTACTTCAAAATTGCTGTTGCTTTAGCTGTAGCTGCCATTCCAGAAGGTTTACCAGCTGTCATCACTACCTGTTTGGCTTTAGGTACCCGCCGTATGGCTAAAAAGAATGCAATTGTCAGGTCACTACCTTCAGTTGAAACTCTTGGTTGTACTTCTGTCATATGTTCTGACAAAACTGGTACACTTACCACCAATCAGATGTCTGTTAGCAGGTAAATATAATTAATTTTATATCACAGATTTAGTTTTATAATATGCTTTTAGTTAACAATTTTTTATTTTAATTTTTTAAATAGAATGTTCATATTTGAAAACATTGAAGGAAATGAAAGTTCATTTACTGAATTTGAGATCACAGGTTCAACTTATGAACCAATTGGTGAAGTATTCCTTAATGGCCAAAGAGTAAAAACCTCAGACTATGAAACATTAAATGAATTAGGAACAATTTGTGTGATGTGCAATGACTCAGCTATTGATTTCAATGAATTCAAACAAGCTTTTGAAAAGGTAGATTCTAAGATTTTATCTGATATAAATATAGTTTATGTTTTAACTGTAGAATTATGTTTTATTAGGTCGGTGAAGCTACTGAAACTGCCTTGATAGTATTAGCAGAAAAAATGAATCCAAATAATGTTTCTAAATCTGGCTTGGACCGCAGAACAACAGCTATTGTTGTCAAACAAGATATTGAAACCAAATGGAAGAAAGAATTTACTCTTGAATTTTCCAGAGATCGTAAATCCATGTCTTCTTATTGTACACCCATCAAACCTACCAAATTGGGTAACGGCCCCAAATTATTTGTTAAGGGAGCTCCAGAAGGTGTTCTTGAAAGATGTACACATGCCCGAGTTGGCTCTCAAAAGGTAATTTTGTTATATTAACCAAATATACCATTTATTTATTGCTCAACATATTGACTTTAGGTTCCTTTGACATCTGCACTCAAAAACCGTATTCTTGAACTGACACGTAAATATGGTACTGGACGTGACACACTTCGTTGTTTGGCCCTCGCTACTTCTGATTCACCAACAAAACCAGAACAAATGGATCTTAATGATTCCAACAAGTTCCATACTTATGAAGTAAATTTGACTTTTGTGGGAGTAGTTGGTATGTTGGATCCTCCTCGTAAAGAAGTGTTTGATTCAATTCAGAGGTGCAGAGCTGCTGGTATTAGAGTTATTGTTATCACTGGTGACAACAAGGTATGCATTTTGTTGATAATCTGTAAAACTTGTATATAATAATTCATATAAAATTTTCAGGCCACAGCTGAAGCTATTTGTCGCAGAATTGGTGTGTTCACTGAAGAGGAAGATACAACTGGAAAGTCTTACTCTGGGCGAGAATTTGATGATCTCTCTCTGTCTGAACAAAAGTCTGCTGTAGCTAAAGCTCGGCTGTTCTCTCGAGTAGAGCCATCTCATAAATCGAAAATTATTGAATATTTACAAAGCATGAACGAAATCTCTGCCATGGTAAGAAAATATGGAATTTCTTTTATTACTGAAATGTTTTTGAAAAATATAAGCTGATGATACATATTATTTGTCTGTTCCTAACTTTTATTTGTTTTTGGTGTAGACTGGTGATGGTGTGAATGACGCACCTGCATTGAAAAAAGCAGAAATTGGTATTGCTATGGGTTCTGGAACAGCTGTAGCTAAGTCTGCTTCTGAAATGGTGTTAGCTGATGACAACTTTTCGTCTATTGTGGCAGCTGTTGAAGAGGGCAGAGCCATTTATAACAACATGAAACAATTCATCAGATACTTGATTTCATCCAATATTGGAGAAGTCGTTAGTATTTTCTTGACTGCTGCACTTGGATTACCTGAAGCTTTGATTCCAGTACAACTTTTGTGGGTCAATTTGGTCACTGATGGCTTACCGGCTACTGCTCTAGGTTTCAATCCACCTGATCTTGACATTATGGACAAAGTAATGAAACAACTTTAATTTTAATATATTTACATGTATGGATGTATGAATATTTTGTACTTATTGTTATAATTTATTATTAGCCCCCCCGTAAAAGTGATGAAGGTTTGATTTCTGGCTGGTTGTTCTTCCGATATATGGCCATTGGCGGATATGTTGGTGCAGCTACTGTTGGTGCTGCTGCTTGGTGGTTCATGTATTGTGAAGATGGTCCACAAATATCTTATTATCAACTGGTAAATTATATACTAGTTGTTATTTGATATATAATTATTTATTTATTTTATTGATTATATGTTAGACTCACCATTTATCATGTATAAGCGGAGGAAGTGAGTTCAGAGGTCTTGACTGTGCGGTTTTCCATGATCCTCATCCAATGACAATGGCTCTCTCTGTATTAGTCACAATTGAAATGTTGAATGCAATGAACAGGTTAAATACAATTTTTATTATTTTCATAGTGTTGTACAAATTTATATTTAATATAATATGGTTATTATATTTTACAGTTTATCAGAAAATCAATCTTTGATTAGCATGCCTCCATGGTGCAACTTGTGGCTTATTGGTTCCATGGTGTTGTCCTTTACACTTCATTTTGTTATTCTGCACATTGACTTTTTATCGGTTTGTAAAAAATTATTTCTTCTTTATAACCTGAATACGTATGAGCTTAAAAATAATTTAAAAATGTGAATTTACAGACCGTGTTCCAAGTGACTCCTCTTACATTTGATGAATGGATCACAGTAATGAAGTTCTCTATACCTGTAGTGCTTCTGGACGAGACTTTGAAATTTGTTGCCCGACGGTTCACTGACGGTAAGAGCGTTATCGCATCGGTGTGGGGTATCGTGCTCATGTGGTCCGTGTTTTTCGCCATCATCATTTACGGACCCTTGTAAAGGACACAAGATGGCCACCGTCATTTTTGCTTCTTTCCCCCAAAAAAATTATATTTAAAAATACATTCTGATACATGTACAAAAAAAATATCTCTGGCAATTAAAAAATTTTTAAATTATTTTTTCTTCGCTTTTTCGTATTATGACACGAAATCAAGACTGAAAAAAACTAACCCACCCCCATTAAACACAAATAGAAATTTAATCGCCCTTAACTCTTTGTTTTTACCATAGTTAATTTTTAGAAATGCTCTGTAAGAGATATCTAACTCTTTGTAAGCTTGTAGTAAGCCTCAATAGAAAAAAAAAACCATGTTTAATTTTAAGATGTTCAGCATTTATTGTTGGGTAAGGAATTAGTTCTAAAATAATGTGTTTTGCGTGCCTTCGGTCCTGTGATTTTAATGCATATGGTAAGGTGTGTCTAGAACAGCAGACGAATTGATATACGTTTGTGATTTTTCACTGCCAATAAGATGTTTATTTTTTGTTTTATATTTGTATTTTTTTTTTTATTTTTTTTTTACTTATAATTAACATCTGGTGCGTGATTTAACTTAATGTGGTAAGATGCTTAAAATTACCTTTAAATGCGTATGTCGTTTGACCTGACATAAATGTACACATAATATTATCTGAAGTTTTTGGATTTACAACAAACAATATACTATAGTATAATGCAGTGTGTGGGCGAACATATCAGTCTAATTTTTTTTACTATTATATATACATTTTTTTAGTTCTATATAATTGTAATAATTAAAATAAATATATTTATGTGTATGGAATAAAATAAAATGTGCGGTTTATCATTGATTCAAGTCAGGTTTGATACAATTCATGTAGTTTTTAATAATTTAGTTACTGCAGTTTACTGTTTAACAGTACATATAATTATATTATGATCTAATTGAACATTATTCGATTTACTTGGATAGATTAAACCTAAATAATAATAAATCGCATATTACATTTTTACATTTTTATTAATAAACTTGTGTCGATTGGTGTTTTTAGTCAAGAGTAATGCATTTTAATAATTATTTTTTACGTATTCGTACACTAGGGCATTTATAAATAATTTAATAACACCAAACTATAGGCTTGAATTTAAAGTATGTATTAATTTTGTATTTAAATGCATTTGTTTTATGTTTTTTGAACAGAAGCCTATATTGTGTTAAACTAGTAGATTAATTTCTTTATTACAATATTAGGCCAATATCAAAAATTGGAATGATATTACAATTTGGGTAAACTTTTTATTAATTTTTTTTTTTTATTTGATAGCGTATTCATGAATAATTCCTACATTGTTTCTAAACTATTTAATTCTAATGGTTGAGTTAATTTTATATAATACAGAATAGTTGTCGAGTCAATATATTTTTTTAATATTTTGAAGAGAATAAATTATGCGCTTCAATTATAAATTGTTACTATACATATTGTAACTTTGAGTAATTTATTTTTTATTGTTTTATTGTGGTATAGACAATTGAATTTAAATTAAATAAAACAACTCAATTTGATAACAATCGATTCTAAAAAAATATTCGTAACTAGTGATTAATTATTTAAGGTATTTACAGTTCTTGATAAAAATCGGAATACAAAATTATTTTTTATACTTAAATGATTTATAAAAGCATTTATTTGGTAATTCCCTTCTTGACATGTCACACTTTCTGTATTATGAAGTAAATTTAACTATCCAATTTTGTATACATATTATCCCTTTATTATTGAAATATTAATATTCTACTAGTTAGTTAATAAAAATATTTGTAAATATTATTGTTTGTTTAAGTATTAAAATTAACATTAAAACATAAAGTTATTGTTTTGATTCCAAAATAGTTATTAACTTGAGAAGTTAAATTATTGTTGTGTTGAATAAAAAAATTCTTGATGACATGTGTAACACTAGTAATTAAAATTAATAGAACCTAACCTTTTTAAAGTTATTATTAGATATCTGGTACATTTGAGGAATAGTCTATAGACAAGATTATAACATTTTGCACTCTAATTTTCCATGAAATTTGGATTTCACACATGATATCTGACAGACACATGTGTGTTACTATTTATTAGAATATAGTACATTAGCACCAAACTATAATTCTATTGCACATTTGCACCAACCGCTTTATTTTGTAACAATTAAAATAAAAACTGTACCTCCGCTGTATGCACATAACATATCACTACTGTTTTTTTTTTTTTGAGCTTCATTAATTCTAGATTCTGAGTGGAATGAGTTTCCCCTTAAAAATATAATAATTGGCCTAGTGGAAATAATTCCTACATAACGAGTCGCTGAAACTCTCAACACCACTTCATGATTAATTGTGTGCACACTGTACAATCGTTGGACTTCACTGGATAAAAATTGTTCGACCAAAACCTGCTTCGCTCAGAATCGTTTTTTTTTTTTTTTTTACCTAACGCAGTCATTGGCCAACTGTTGATTCGTTATAATAACGACCACACGGCATGGAACAATGCCTGCTTGTTGTTGGGTTGCAGAGGGGAACAAATTAAACGAAACTGCACATTTTATTTCGGCTTACCTATCACCACGTCAATATTATACCAATAGTTTTATGATAACTGCAGCAAATGTTTCGGTAAAGACGGCAAAGAGTGGAGTGCGCGTTCGTGTTTGTGCCCACTTGATGAAATATAATATGATATGACTTGTATAGGTACGCAATCGAGTATAAGCCGCTATTATGAAATCGATGGTCAGATGGTAGAACGAGACAACGGCACGGCAATGCCGACGACCAAGTCGTGCAAATCACACGCAGACTAAAAAATTAAATTTAAAAAACAAAAATTTCCATGTGCCCATTTTAATAATATTCTATACAATTTAACGGTCTCGCGCGCGCCACCACCCATAAAATATAAAATATATACGTCTTGTTGTTTGAAAGCGCCGCCTCCCATCGCTGTTACTTTTTAAGAAACATTTTCGTTTTGTTTTGTTTACTTCCGTTTTTTCTCGTATCCGTGTATAATATTATTGTGTGTACGTAGAAGAATAATATTAACAATTATTTAACACATAATCATTGTATACAACAGTTGCTTGATTTGTTTTTAATCCTGTGCAGCTACATACATGTTTACGCATTTATAGTAGAATTATTTATTTTTATGTTTCATCTATATAGCAGTACTAATACGTATACATTCGAGTATTTAGACATTATTGTATTTGTTTGTTTTTTGTTTTTTTTTTTTTTTCTTTAGTATCTAATTTACTTTCGACGTATTTTGTAGACGTAAATATTGTGCTTACAGCAGAGCTTGTTCATCGACACATAGTCACATTTTACACATTCCTTTTCGCCATCATTCCGTTCGGTTCTCTAACCCAGTAAAACATATAATATCTATTAATACAATATTTTTAACACTTTTATTTTTCGTTTACGATGTCTGAACGTTAACAGTTCTTTTGGTCATTATGGATTGCGTATAAATAATAATAAATCAATGTTCACAATTCGTAAAAAAAAAAAAAAAAATATTTTTCGACCGTATTCGTTATATATTTGATCAAACAGTCTGATTGTTTAGGATAAAAAAAAACACTCAATGGTGATATAGGTACTCGTATAATTATTATTCTACATTTTTTTACGTGGCCAAAATTAAAATACCAAATTTTTTTTACACATCGGCGTGGTATAAAATTGTTATTAGTAGACCATGAGTATGACTTCACGATCCTTTATTATTTAATACTCAACGCGTCATCAGTACAACATTTAACATATTATACATAACTACTTCATCTTTAATTACTTGTTTAAAAAGTTATGTTTTAGTATTGCTGTTTAAAAATACTACATCTGGTATAATTAAAACCAATTTTTTATTTATGGAATACAAACACAACTCACAATCATACATATACATCAGACTTCTTTAAGCACAAAATCTAACGATGAATTTATTAATTATTAAATTAATGTATTACCTATATCTTAATTTAAAATAAAAAATGTATGATTACACCTATATTATTAATTCGTGATGTAATGCGATTTATAAATCTAAATTTAGTTTCTTAATTAAGAATATGTAATAGGTATAACTAGCGTAGGATCTAGAATTTGGCTAGATAATTTTTTTAGTGAAATAAATCACAATTAAAATTCAACTATGACAGAAAACTTAATATTGTTCTGATAAATTGGCAAATAAAAAATTTAAAAAAAAAATCATCTGGCCGAATGACTAAAATACCTAAAATGTTATTATAGTTTTTAAAATCGACCTGGCAACATATTTTAAATTCTTCATAAATGTTTGTAAAAATATAATTTCATTTGAACTGTGACGAATACAAAATTGTCTTTTTTCTGTCATATAAAAATAAACCGTTCGAATGCGGAAAATACCAATAGATGAACGATCAATGTCAAATTATAAATTCAGTTTCGATATGTTTGGACGTAAAAAAATAACTGTTTAACTTGGTAATTAGTATGCGCTGCTGCTGCTGCTGACCCTCTGGAAGTTTTTTTTAAACCATCGTATACTATACTACCTACCTATATACCGGTTGTCGCCGAGTGCCAACTCGAGTTGCCAATTTTTTTTTTCGTTTATGTCGGCAGCGGACCACCTGTGATGTGACCTGTGAAGCGCAGAGTCGTTCTAAAATAAAACATATAATTTCTCATTATTAATAGCTATTGGTAGAAAAAAAATTGTAACGTTTTTTTTTTTTTTGCATTTATCCGTCTAACACACGCAGCAAAATAAATGCATATATATATATATTATTTTAACGTATCGTTTTGTTTTTTTAATTGACTGCTAATAAAACAATTTCTGTTTACTGTTGCACTTCTATGCATACGCCTATACACGCATTCTCTTGAACGCCCGTCGATTCGAAAAGTATATTGCATAATCTTTTCTTCGCCCTTACGTCAGAGGATATTTGTTGAAACCACCACCTTATAGACGTTTGCCTTTTGGTGTACCTACCTATAATAATAATATTATTGCGTTTTTTGGCTGATGACAGTCGACTAAAGCAGCACCTACACTTTTTTGAAAATGTCGAAATTATGAAAAACCATCAATAAGGGCGGAATACTTTTAGAAAATATTATATTATCAGTGTACACGATGCGTTAGCGTTCAGAGAATTATTCTGTATGGTGTCTGTGTATGATATAGGCACAGGTGGAAACCCATCAAAATTTCAGGGGGTGGGCTAAAATGTTTGACATAAATATGAGCGGGGGGTTCTGATCCCACACAAATATCTATAGCTGTTTGTTTTGTGGGGCTGAGCCCCCTCTTCCCGATTTCTGCCTATGTCTATAGATAGTTAGTATCTACATAACAGTTAGGTATAGGTATTATGTATAGCAAATTGATTAACCGCTGCAGCTGAATAATAACATGATATAATACCTATTTTCGTAACAACGCCAATGATATCAATAACGATTAATATACAACGCTGCTAAGGTGCTCGTCGAGAAACGGCAGACTTCAGGTATATACATTATTGCTCAAGACCAAAGAGCTCTGCTGCCGGCATAACAGACTGCAGGCCGAGACAGAATCAACAGGTACGTACCAGATAATAAATATTATAACAATACCTAATTATATCTAATGGGTAAAAACAAAAAACTTAAGACATGGATAGTATAATGTGTGTACAAAATATGCAAATATAATATAGTGCAGAAAATCATTAACACTAGTATGTATTTTAACGAGCTTTATTCGATACGATTGTACCTAAAATATTATGCGGGTGATATTGAATTGAGTCCCAGGCTGTATAAGTCTCTGTAGTTTTCTGAACGAAGTCCGGTGACTGGTTTGTTTTTTCAATATTATGTCGGAATTTAGTTGTACATGTTTTCTTTACCCGTTATGTTTGTTGAGCGCAACGATATCGGCACCGGTATAGTCAATATTCGTTCTTTTCGACGTACGAAATCGCCACAGTCGTGTCGAATATTTCGGGCGAACACACAACTATTACGAGCTCAAAACGATTATAGAACGTATGTAGAGTGAAAGACAGAAAACCATTTTTATAAAAAAAAAAAAAAATAGGTTAAATAGTTTTGATTTTTTTGAAATATGTTAAAAGACCAAAGTACGCAGAACTTGTCGTAAGAATTCACGTGAGTGATTTTTTTCTTCAAATTACTTGCCTTGCCATAATTTTCAGAAAATCCCTGTGAACTCAAACAATCACGAAAAGTGTCACGAAAAAATTAGTCATGCAAAATGGACAACTAAAACGACCTGAAAATTTTTGGGACTCAATTCACTATTTCCAATATGTACCTAGGTATAGTAATATCTAATGCAACCGCGGCAGACATATTATCCTAAATATCCGAAAACCGGTAATGCGCATTGTCGTAAAAATCGTTGGGTATGAAATATAAATATATATTATTTTATAAATGGATCGCTGCACGCTTCAGAATTTTCATTTTTTGCATCTGGCAATATTGGCTCCCAAAAAATGTAGGGCGCCTATGTTTCACGTATTTATTTATATTATAACATACAACGAACATGGAATACATTTTTTTTTTTCAAATATTTATATTATGATAGGCCGTATATTGTTTTTATTATAATCAGATAAATCATGAGTGTTTTATCGCCCGCCATTGTAAATTATTTGCGGAGACGTTTTCAAAATATAAAAGGAACGGTGCAAAACGCAACTTTATTTTTTATACTCTACGAATGCCTACCTACTCGTGAACAAGTTAGATTTATTTAAAAAATGTTTATCTATGCATAGGCATTAGCTGAAATTTAGGACCTAGATTAGCCAAGTTGGTCCACGCACTTGACGCAAATTTCTCGTGTTCAAACCTAGACCCCCCCTCAACATTTTTTCGATCTATAAATTATGATAGGTGCATCGTTTTGATGTTGTACGGTTCAAACTATTTTCGAGTTAAGCGCGGCACCGTTCGAATGTAGTTATGGGGTTGACTGATTTTATAACTTGCACTATTAATTGATCATTATAAATATTGAATTAAAGGTCATGGGGGGATGATACCCCTTCACTTCCCCTCCCGTTTGAGTATACCACCGATCTCACTCGCTTCAGAGTCATTTATGCAATACCATTGTCGTATATAAAAAGCCGGAGTCCGTAATACCGCCCCATCTACTTTTTATCATACAAATTGCCTATTTAAAGCCCCGTAAATTCGTCCCTGTCTAACGTTATTCTGGACGCAAGTGAGGTGGTGTTCGAGGTTCACTGTTTCAGGCTGTTTTGCCCTCGATTAGGTCCCCCAATATGTGGCTTCTCCAGAAAGGAGGATTGGTATGGACTTCAGTCGGGTAGGTACTCTCGTCCTATTTAAATTGTTGTAAAAACACAAAAATAATCAGTACGAGAATTATACGCATAAAAACTAGTTTGTAGGTGCCTACTTTCAAACTCAAAATCGTCACCAATAACGTCTAGCAGGCTACTTTGGTAAAACATAAACACGCGGACGCAGATCTTTTTCAGAGAAATTCAGAAATCAAACACCGTCTAATACCCATACTCGGGGGGTTTTCTCCTAAACGATTGTATGCTATAAAATTATTTAGGTAGTACAATAATATTAGTTAATAGTTATTACATATTATTGTCGTTAGTCGTTGTTGACGGGGAAACGCATTCAAGGCCTGTCGATTGAGGATTTCGCCAGGTCCAAAAATAACTCGTTCTAGACGGATATTAAGGGTAGGGAGGGGGGTTATCTTATTTAAATTAAGCTTGCATTAAAATTGGCAAACAAATTCGCTCATAACCACTCCCATATTTTTGTTTCTTTTATCATGGGAAAATATTACCCAATGCCTGCGAAATTAATAATATTACCCAACTCCTTATTATGACTTATACATTTAATATAACAGTTAATAATGAATATTTTAAATTCCTATTCATCAAACATCAAACGATTAAAAAAGGGTTTAATTTTTTGTTTTTATCGGATACTTAATAATGGCGACCAAAGATAAAAGCTACCGCTACTGGACTATTATATAATTATAACTTATTTAAAAATAATAATAACCGTCAAACGTGTATGCATTAACTGTCGGGTAGCTGTTTGGAAATTATTTAACGGGGTCCCTTGTCCCTGCATAATATAATCAGTTGCTGTAAACATATTTTCTAAAAATCTCCATACGTCGAACACACCGTTGTAGATTTACGATGACAAAAAAAAAAAAAAAACGGAATTCCTCGTACGATTCAACTTTTTTCGGCGTGTTCGACCAACCTGTGCCCTGTAATTTATTTGTCTTTGTTTTCAAATCTTATCCCCCTTCACACTTTCCTCGATCGTCAGCCGAACAGCGCGGCGGCGTTATATTTATAGGTACCTACAACCGTTGTGCGCCGATATTAATTTTTTGGCAACCACCGACTCGCCGCCGTCGAACGTCTCATCGTCGTGCCAATCGTGCGGCGATGACGATAATAATGGTAACAACAAAATACACGTTGGCACAACGTTTTTGTGGGCCAAGAACGAATGCATAAAACACATTTTATACTTGCCCACGGGGACGTTTGAGTCTCACCACGTTAAAAATAGCGAAATTCGAAATACTTCTCTCACCCACGAGATTGTAGTGTAATGCCCGAATCAAGGTAAACCGTTCCGTCACTCGATCGCAATAGTACCTACCTTATAGACGTATAAACGTGATGTGCACACGCTTCATCTGTGCAACATCCATGTCAATGTCTCGTCTCTCGATAAACGTTTTTTTTTTCCAAATAGGGGTAAATAAATGTATAGAGATTCCAGTCAATGACTTACCACCACTGCCGAGTGCAGTCCGCTTTCGACCGGTGGGGGGGGGGGCACTACTCTTCTTCCCGCCCTTCACGAGGTCGGTTCGTGGCGCGGATTGCCGACGGCGTATTCCAAAAAGTCAATAGGTATTAAATAATTAGTATACGATTTTCGACGAGTCTGTCTTCTCACTTTCGAATGACGACCCGTCGAAAAGTCGCGGAATGCGGCGGGCGGGATGGATCCGGCCATCAACACAAATCAGCTCCCTCGTCTGTCGCGCGCTACTAACAATAATGATTTGCTGTAATTTGTAGGTTTCGTTTTTTTTGTGCGTGTGCGATTTTCTGCCGCAGTAGTATATTATTAACCGACGATCGTGCACCGTAATAACGGGTACACGAAATCGTACGTGTGACACGATCGACGTAGATTTGGAAAACGACCACGAAAATGTTGGCAATATTTGTAAAACACTTGTGGACGGATATATGTTTGTTTTTCCAGTGCCCCTGGCAATCGAACAGAAATGGTGAGGCGCCGCTCGTCATCGCGTGGACGGCACCGCACCGCACCTGTGAGGCTGCAAGCGACCAACAATCGTAGGCGACTTAGCGCAAACTTTCGACAAGAACACGAAAAAAACAAAAAAAAAAAACCATAATTCAATATTCAAACATGTTACACGGACAACGCAATGTTATAATAATAATATATAGATCGCATCACAATAATTTCTCGTCGGTTGTGTGTGTTAGGTAAGATAATAATATTATAATGATTGTAGAATAATAATAATAAGAAAAAAATGTTTAAGAATTTCTATTTTGTTTTTAACGCGTTTAGACTGTTTTGGTTTAGTAGACGAAGTACAAAACTTTGATTGAACTTATTGAAATATATTATTATGTAATAAATCTTTAGCGTAACGTATATCATTATTATTATTATTATTACTATATTTGTCATCGTGTACAATGTACTATTATAATAATTTATATCGTTATAAAAATTTGAACGTACCTGTATATACACGGGCAGTTGGTTTAGGTTTATAGGTGCTTGAAAAATAATCAGACTGCTGCAAAGGACTTACATTATTATGGTATTAGGTACGTTTGTTCTTTTCGGATGCTTTTTATATTTTTTTATCCCTCAGTACCTTATAAAATATAATACCTATAACGCGCACACCAGCACAACATATTATACATTTATACATTGGAATCAGTGCATACTTACCGACATACGCAACCCTTGTCCCACCAATTTGTTCACTTGCAGTAATTTTTTTTTTGTTCTCATAACACGATACAAATAATAATAATAATGATGACAAATCGATCGGTTCTTGTTAACCCGAACGACGCCGTCGTGGCCGCTGCGCTTGACACTAAATATTTTATAATATAATACACTGTTGTTATATTAAACGTTTATTATTAATTATTATTATAGGTAGAGGTATAGGTAGGCACGCATGTAGAACAGTTCAATAAAAAAATATAAGATTATTAATATTAGGTTAGATGCAAATATTGTGTTTTTGTAGGCACGTACCGCGCTCTATAGAAATGTGTTTTTTTCTGTTTTTGATGAACTTTCGTGTATATAAATGAAAATGCAATATTATATTTTTAATAATATATTTAGAATACAAAAAAAATATTTAGTTGTTTATCTGTTGTGTATTATTTGTTGAATTATTATTATTATTTTTTTTTTTGTTATGTATAAAAAACAAATTATGAATGTCATTGTTTTGTCTTGAGTCGAATAAAAATGAAAGATTTTACATTTCTTTTTTTCTGTTCTGACAGTCATGATTTTATCAGACACTTTATAGGTATATTGTGTATGGATACTTTCAAAAAAGACATCGCATATTACATGATAGAACATTATGAAATATATAATAATACATAATGTTTATTATACTAATGCAATTGATCTTGATATTAACTTCCATTTTGGAAATCCATAAACATAAGTCTTAGGACAAATTCACTTGAGCACACAGACTTTCAAAATACATTTATTTTAACGTTAACATAAACATTAATAATTAGAAAGTTGTCTGTATTTGGATATTTCTACCATACATAGGTACTTATGTAATTTATTTGTCAATAATAATAGTCTGTATAAAATTGTAGAACATATAGGAGTCTATAAAAAATGTATATAATTAAAAACGTGTTAAAAAAAAATTAATAATAACTTATCACAATTATTGAAGATCATACCCAATTAAGAATTTGATAATTTTTTTTCATTTCATGCTATGTGTATAGTAAATTTAACATTTTCCAAGTACCATAGCCAACAGGGCCATTCTCACGTACATACCATACTCTGCTTGCCTAAAGTATGCAGCTCTTGGATCCGAATCAAACTCTGGACTGATTTCGAATACCCTGGGTAGTGGATGCATGACTATCATCTTGCGTTTGGCTTTATTCATCACTTCAGGTGTAACCACAAAAAGGCCGCATGCTTGTTTGTAGCTGTTCTCATCAGGGAATCGTTCACGTTGTATTCGTGTCATATATAACACATCAGTCTTGGGTAGTGCTGCTTCCAAGGATGAAAAGTTTTCTTGTGGAACACCTCGGGTAGCGACAAACTGACTTACAGATGCAGGCATACCTAGATTTTGTGGACTCACATATTGTAGATTGACTTTGTAGAGTGTCAACAACCTATAAGACAAAATTTAATAATATGCTTGAATGCGATCACAATTAAATAGTTAACACAATATTTACCTGGCAAGTGAATGTACGGTACGCCCATTCTTCAAATCACCAACTAATGTAATAGTAAGTCCATTTACAGTACCAATTTCTTCTCTTATTGTAAATATATCTAGTAATGCTTGTGTAGGATGTTCACCAGTTCCATCTCCGGCATTCAGAATAGGTTTGCGGCAGTGTCTTGCAGCGTTCTAGATCAAAACTCGTTTATTTTATGTTTGTTTGTCAATAATAAATACGAATAGCAATAATACTTACTCCAACTGCACCAGGCTCCGGGTGTCTCATGACAACTACGTCCACATAACCGCTCATTACTTCAACAGTGTCTAAAAAATATTAGAATTGCTAATGTATTATTATTACTATTTTTTTTTTTAGAATATTGTCATCACCTTGTAGTGTTTCTCCCTTTTTGACTGAGCTGCTAGTTTCATCAACATGTACAACTCTTCCACCCAATCTCTGCATAGCCACGGAAAAACTACAACTCGTTCTAGTACTGACCTCATAGAATATCAAAGCCATAACCATGCCCTGTAAGATATATAAAAAATATACAATTAAACATACTTGGTACTTGGGATACCTCCCAATAATTCTGTTTTTATATGAACGCAGATGTTTTCACTACGTTTCTTTTTAACAAGAAAATATCCAAATAATGGACACCTATATTAATATTAATTCAACAACCTCAATGAAAATAACATTATGGGAAAGAAAAATAAAACACGTAACATGTTACAATAACACAAAACGATACAATAAAATAACATAATTACAATAATATATAAATACAATTACATAAGAAATTATAATATACACAAAAACAACCTAAATAGCTTGAGCGAAAAAATTTAAATTCTCAATTACTGTCACTCCATCAATGTAAAAGTTTGTGCACCCATGGGAAAGTTTTAAGTTAGAAAAAGTCAGGTCACAGTTCTATCACGAAAAATAAAGATGACATTTACAAATCATAGACTGATTACTGAAGATACGACAATCAAAAATAAACTCTTAATTTAGAAAATGTAAAAGCAATGTAGCTGATAACAAACTGTTAACCTCGTTTAGCAAAGTCCAAGAAAAAATATATTGACAAGTTTGAAAAAAAATTAAGAATATAATGTACTTACTTTAAGTATGTTGTCCAGAGGTCGTCCTTTGAGGACATATACTCTAAGTGTTTGAGCCAAGTTAAATATTTCATTTAATTGTTCTTTGGTGAACATATCAACAGATAATATATGACTGTGTGCCAACCCATGTGTATGAATGGGTGTCATTAAGTTCATAACATCGTCTGATACTAAATGTTGACGTTTGTTTGCTAAGTTTACCATTTCTTTGTTTATGGTCAATAAATTAGAAGCATCCCTGGAGTCTCCGCCAGATAGCAAACGAGGTTTTTTGAACTCAGCTTTTACACCAGTAACAATTTCAATTTCTTGCACTACTTTCTCTTTGATTTCAGACAAGACATTATTGAACATTTCTGAAAATAATTAAACTTTGTTTTTGACTTATGCAAAAATGAATAAACGAAAATAGATTACCATGAACATCAGTCTGTATTGAAAGAGGTGCCATAAGATTTAAAGAAGCCTGCGATCCAGTGTGAACTGTATTTAGTGTCTTGCCAGCAATCAAGGGATCACGCAAATCGTGTCCAAATCCTGGTTCAGCTAACACTTTGCCTTCAATACATACTACTTGACCACGTAATACTACTCTGTGTATGGCGCCTTTCACTTGTTTTCCAGCAAATGGTGTCCATTTAGCTTTAGAATAAGATGTTGATGATGGTATTGTCCATTCGGCATCCATGTCTACTTCAATGTATGTATCTGGTTGGACCGGTAATCCAAGGATTCGCATGGGATTTGTGTACATTTTTTCAATAATATCCTATTATTATTAATATTATGCAAATATAACTATTACAATTTTTTTTATTTCAGTCTAGTGTAATTATTTATTAAACAAAAAAAAGAAAAATTATTAGTATTATTTAACATAACTGAATAGAGTTTAAATGAAAAGTAATAATTAATAGAACAAGAAGGTCATAACATAAAAGTACAACCAATAGAATTATTAATTGTTCTATTCAAAATTTAAAGATTACAGAAAATATTAAAAATACTAAATATAATTTCAATATAAGGTAAAGCAAAATTTGAAATAGATGTACCACATACCTCAATAGTTAATCGACCTTCATTTACAGCATTTAACATTAACGGTAGAACTGTTTCAAGACCTGGAAAACCAGGTGGTGCAGCATCACTAAGTTTCTCATCCAAAGTATGAGGGGCTGATAAAAAAATATTTCTATTAGTTTGAGTATACTGTACAGACATCGCATGGGTATTGTCATTTTATTTAATAATAATGTTTACCGTGATCAGTAGCAATACAATCTATATAAGCCATATTATCCCAAAGAGCTTGTTGATCCTCTTTGGTACAAAGTACAGGCCGTACTTGTGATTTGTTGGGACCAAGATGCACAAAGTCTTCATCACACATAAATAAATGATGTGGAGCTACTTCACACGTAACCATTACACCCTATAATTTTTAAAATTTAAAATATGTTTATATAATATTTTAATTGTATTATGTACACCATACCTTCTCTTTAGCAGCCCTTATAATAGTTATCTCTGATTTTCGAGCAACATGGCAGATATGTACTGTACGATTGTACAAGGAAGCCAACATAAGTACAGCTGCACAAGTTTGATCTTCAGCATGTATACACAGTGGTGCATGTTTCGGCCAATTTTCAAAATGCTAATAAATAAATAAAAAATAATTATCAATTAGTATAAAATTGTATACTTAGTACCAACCGATATCCACGACGAAAGATTCATTAGCCGTAATGTACTGAATGTTTGGTTAAGATACATTTTCAGACCAGCATATTGACCAGCGTTTTGTGCAATATCAATACTATTAGTTGAAGATGCACCAGCATATAAAACATAATCGCATCTGGCTCCATTTTTGGCACACTGTTAATGGAAACAATCAATTAAGCAATTTAGAATTGATGTAAATACAATATTCAATACCTTTTTGGCAATTTCATAGGATTCTTGATCTATTATTGAAGGATTGGTATTAGGCATAGCACCTATTAATGTAATACCACCTGCTAACGCTGCAGCTGTACATGAAGCAAAGTCTTCTTTTTGTGTTGCACCTGGTTCACGCGCATGGACATGAATATCAATTAAACCGGGCAATTTTAATAATCTCTGTGATGAAATACAATCTATATGGGTCTTCATCTGTGGCTTGCATCCTTTTCGAACCATTGCCTAAACATAGCCATATTAGGTAAATCTGATCATCAATATTATTGTGAATATGTAAAATTCACCTCAATAAGTAGTTTGGCACATTTGACATCAGTCACTAATGGAATAGAATGTTCAACTGCTAATCGACGCATTCGATAACCAGGGGTAAGGAACGAAGCAACTCTACTTCCTCCACTGACCATCATAGGTGCATTTATGACAAAATCAAAATTTTTGTTACTCAAATATTCAGCCATACTGATTAGGTCACCTCTGGTTGTATTTATACCAATGTTATCAAATCTCCAATCACAAGGAATCACCTATACATAATGAGTTATGACCAAGATTGAATACAAAATGCATTTATAATCTTACAGTAACTCCTTTAGTATTATAGTTATAATAATCAGCTGTCCCACTGCTTCCATACAGCTTGTAACCCATTGCCTGCAATGCTTTTACACTATCCAGCAGTTCTTCTTTATGCTAAAATTACATAATGTCTTTAAATAAAACACTTTTGTTTTTGATGCAATGATATCTATACATAATAATTATTTATAAAATGAACTTACTTTTATTTTTCCAATAGATAGGAATATCTTAGCTCCAGGTTGAGGTAGATGCATTCCAGAGCTTATCATTGCTTTTAAGTATGCTTCATAACGATTTTCACCGAAACATGCTACTTCCCCAGTTGATGCCATTTCTACTCCCAGCATGACATCAGCTCCTTCATTAAAGTTTAATATATTAAGATATATTAGAAATGTACTTTATAATTTTAAGAAACACCTTACCTGCTATCCGAGAAAATGAGAATACAGCTACTTTTACACCAACTCTTCCTTCTACTCCGCCCAATACATCTATTGGTTCTACTTCTTCTCCAATAATCACTCTTGTAGCCATTGCAACAAAATCATGTCCTAATGTTTTAGAAACAAACGGAAATGATCGGGACACTCGTACATTACATTCAATTACTTTTAATTCATTGTTCTTTGCAATAAGTTGCATATTTAGAGGCCCATTGACATTTAGCGATGAAGCTATAGCCCGACATATAAATTTAATTTTTTCCAATGTTTCTTCATTTATATCCTGTGGTGGTGTTACCAATGTTGCATCTCCTGAATGTACACCTGCATTTTCAACATGTTCACTAACAGCCATGCAAAGTATTTCACCATCTTTAGCTACAGCGTCTACATCTATTTCTTTGGCATCTTCGAGAAATTTAGATATGACTACAGGGTGTTCTTTAGACAAGTCACTGGCCGATTTTAAATATGCTTCTAAATCACCATCATTATGAGCTACATTCATAGCAGCACCACTTAAAACATATGACGGTCTAACTAAGCATGGATATCCTACTTCATGACAAAATTCAATAGCGGACTGAAGATCAGTAAGTTCCTTCCACCTAAAATGATAAAAAATAGTTATAATTTATTACCACACACTCTAAACTACCACAATTTTAATACCTTGGTTGTGATATCTTAATCCTATCCAACATTCTTGAGAACTTAAATCGGTTCTCTGCTCCATCTACATTCTCTGGGGAAGTTCCTAAGATACGTGCATTCTGTCTATGTAAATCCATAGCAATATTATTTGGCAATTGTCCTCCCATACATAAAACTACTCCTTCAGGGTTTTCCAAATTATAAATATCCATTACCACCTTAAAGATTAATTATAATCATATAGTTAGTGTTTTAACAACAAAAAGTCAACTAGGAGATGTAATCAATACCTCAAAAGAAATTTCTTCAAAGTATAAACGATCACACATGTCATAGTCCGTGCTAACTGTTTCAGGATTACAGTTGACCATTATTGTATTTTTACCAAGTCTTCTCAGCTCTCTAAGACATCCGACAGCACACCAATCAAATTCAACAGAACTACCAATCCGATATACACCCGACCCTAAAAACAATAATAAATAATAATTATGTAAAATGTATTTAAAATACTATTTTTATTTTATTACCAATAACCATGATGTAATTTGATGGGAAGTTTAAGTCACTGCTTATGGCATTATAAGTTAAGTATAAATAGTTGGTTTCCGCTGGATATTCAGCTGACACAGTATCTATTTGTTTTACAAAAGGTGTAATTTTCTGTTCTTCACGTCGTTTGCGTATCACCAATTCGGTACTTTGTACGAATGACGCAATTTGTTTGTCAGAAAAACCAAGTCGTTTCGCCTTTAAAAGCTGTTCGTAGGTAACAGATGGGTAATTAAGTGATTCTAATACAATTTGGTGTTCTATAATATTTTGCATTTTGTATAAAAACCAACGGTCAATTTTTGTTAATTCGTAGAGTTTATCCACTGAATAACCATGTTTTAAAGCAGCTGCTAACACAAATATTCGTTTATCAGTCGGTTGTTCTAACTCATCGTCGTTCACTGCTTTTAATGACGGATCAAAGCCATTAAAGTTTTCATCCACCATCCTAAATGCTTTTTGAAAAGCTTCTTCAAAATGTCTTCCAACTGACATTACTTCACCAACACTTTTCATAGAACTACCAATCTTTTGAAAAAAAAAAAAATAATGAGTTAAACTAAATATTAGGTTCTAATGGTTATATTAATAATTTACTTTGGTACTAGCCCGGAAAAATTTACTAAGGTCCCAACGAGGCATTTTTACAACACAATAATCTAAGCTAGGCTCAAAACATGCAGTAGTACTTGATGTTACAGAATTTATTATTCCAGGTAAAGCAATTCCAAGAGAAAGTTTTGCTGCTACATAAGCTAATGGATATCCAGTTGCTTTGCTGGCCAAAGCTGAACTTCTTGAAAGTCTAGCATTTACCTAAACATTGATAAATTACAATTTATATAGAAATATGTATAATATAAAAATTCCCAATAAAATAATTTACTTCAATAATGAAAAATTCATCAGACGTTGTACTTAGCGCATATTGTATATTACATTCACCAACTACTCCAAGATGACGTACAACTTTAATCGCTGTTGTTCTTAATTTGTTATACTCACTATTAGATAAAGTTTGACTTGGAGCTACAACAATCGACTCACCAGTGTGAATCCCCAATGGGTCCACATTTTCCATGTTACAAACCTTAAAATAAAATCTATGCGTAATTAATCTATACTAATTTAAAATAAACCATTCTATCGTTTTTAAGTGGGTGGTGTTGGTCAGAAATAATTAAACACTTTAATTGAATGAAATGGTTGTTTGTAAATGCATGCACATATCAAATGTGTTATTTTTGTAACAAGTGTATGGATGATAGTTACTTGTACCATAGTGATAAAATATTTTTAACGGGTAAAACTGATAATTAGGCTCAATTAAGTGTATATTACAAGGGGGTTACAAGGTAACTGACTATATTTTTTTCGACCTAGTTTGGGGGGTTGTGACACTCAAAAGGTAAGGATGTAGTTTGTAGAATAATTGTCATTTGGTGACCTAACTGGGCGAGTCCAAACTGGATTGTCAGGCACCATTGGCTTGGAATTTGATGTATGTGTGTGGGGTGGGGTGGGGAGTTGAAATTCACTGCTGCACTTGTATTACTGTGGCCGTCAGAAATATATACAAAAACCAGGTACAGAGTAAAATATTATGTATAAATATTAAATAAAGATTATAATATAAGAAACTCACTGTAATGCAATTATCAAACGCATCACGCACTACTTCATACTCCACTTCTTTCCATCCTTTTAACGATTTATCCAAAATCATTTGATTACTATGTGTAAAACATTGCTTGGCCAACACATTCAATTCAGACTCATTATTTGCAAAACCAGACCCTAGACCTCCTAAACTGAAAGCACTTCTCACAAGAAGTGGATATCCCAAAGTTTTCACTGCTTCCAAGGCCTAAAATTGATAAAATAAAGAGTTAACCAGTCTTGATAGTCTCATAGTGTGACACTATACAACATTGTCAATACCTCTTCATATGATGTAACAACAGAACTTGGAGCAACACGTTCACCAATTTCTACCACTCTATCTGAAAATTGTTTGCGATCCTCTGTGGCTATAATAGTTTCGATTGGTGTTCCTAATACTTTAATGTTATATTTTTCTAATATGCCAGATTTTTTCAACTCTATTCCACAATTTAGAGCAGTTTGACCACCAAAAGTAAGCAAAATACCATCTGGCCGTTCAGACTGAATAACTTGTGAAACAAAATCAAGTTCCAACGGTAAAAAGTACACTTTGTTAGCTAGTCCAAGGGATGTTTGTACTGTTGCTATGTTAGGGTTAATTAGTATGGTAACAATATTTTCTTCCCGCAATGCTTTGATTGCTTGAGACCCTGAATAATCAAATTCACCAGCCTGGCCAATAGATAGTCCACCAGAACCAAGGATTAAAACTTTTTGAACGTCTATCAGTGTTTTAGGGATATCTGGATTTAAGCGTTTTTGAATTAGGTCCATCAATTTAAATTCAGTGTTTTTTTTAGTTTTTTCAACAGCTTCCAAATATATATCAAAGAGACATTCTAAATCTTCAGGACCAGGGCATCCTTCGGGATGGAATTGAACACTGTTAAATAAATAAAAATTATTTTTTAACATTAATATTATTTATCATTTTATGACATTTATACCTAAAAAATGGCAATGTATTATGAATAATTCCTTCATTTGATTTATCATTAACATTTGTAAACAATGGTGTCCAGTTGGATATTTCAGGATTTACAGCAAATCCATGATTTTGCGATGTCATATAACATTTTCCAGTTTCTCCAAGTACACAAGGCTGATTCTGACCTCGATTTCCAAATCTAAAATAATACAATTTGTAAGTAATTAATTAGCAAAGCTGGACAAGTTACCTATGTATGCTATTAACTTTTAATTTAAGGGTCTCGGTGCCAGTTTTTCAAATTTTCCACAATTCTATATAATTTGAAAATCAAATTTTATATTTTAGTTGCCACTTCAATTATAAGACTTTTCCACTAATCTACTACCCGATACCTATTTAGGGGGGGGGGGTAATAGGGTGTATTATATCGAAGACTTTAAGGGAATAACTCTCAAGCTTAGTAGAATTTTCGGATTTTTATGACAATTTTTTTATGTGAAAGAAGAAGACTTCCTACAGCTCGCATGATCTCTGATTTTGTATTTTATTTCAAATAATTGTATTAAAAATTTGTAAAAAAATATTTTTTATTTTTTTATACATAT
>NC_042495.1:106453250-106457706 GCF_005508785.2 Acyrthosiphon pisum | reverse complement strand
TTACTTTTGTAGTATTATGACGTGTCCTATACATGTCATAAAACAAAATAATATAATTTCCATGTAGTCAACAACAAGCTCAGTACTGTCGAATTATATCAACTAATAAATAATTAGTTTAACTATTTATATTAAGGGTCCCGGTGCCAGTTTTTCAAATTTTCCACAATTCTATAAAATTTGAAAATTAAATTTTATATTTTAGTTGCTACCTCAATTATAAGACTTTTCCACTAATCTACTACCCGATAACTATTTATATCTAGTTAGTTGATAGGGTGTATTATATCGAAAAAAATTACTTTACGGGAATAACTCTCAAGCTTTATAGAATTGTCGGATTTTTGATGAGCATTTTTTTATCTGAAAGAAGAAGACTTCCTACAGCCCGCATCGATCTCTGATTTTGTATTTTATTTCAAATAATTGTATTAAAAATTTGTAAAAAATATTTTTATTTTTTATACATATTATAAAGTTTGAAATTAAATATTGAAAAACAGAAATCGATGCGAGCTGTAGGAAGTCTTCTTCTTTCAGATAAAAAAATAGTCATCAAAATCCGACAATTCTACTAAGCTTGAGAATATTTCTAGCAATTAAAAAAAAAATTATGAAATTTGGTTGATTCTACAAGGCGGTATCGTTATTCCTGCAGAGTGTATATTTGAGGACAAAATGGCATGGGCACCGGGCGCCTTAATTTACTTTTCTACAATAACTTAACAAATTTAATAAATTGATTAACTTGTTAACAATTAGTAATAACACACATACTATATTATGCTCGATAAATAAATCACTACTAACTTCATTTTATACGTCTTACACCCAGCTGCTGTAGCAAGCAATTGATGGCCAAGACAAATTCCGAATATTGGTTTGATGGTTGATGTATTATTTAATACTTTCTGTATATTAAGAATTGTTTCTTTATTCATCTCAGGATTTCCAGGTCCATTACTAAGAAACAAACCATCATAGTTATCAATATCGTCTAAAGGATGATTCCATGGGACAATATCAACTCTGGCACCACGTTTTATGAAACATCTAATTTGATTGTATTTTAAACCACAGTCTACAAATCTAATTCTAGGCGAACCTTGCTGATTGTATGTTTTTGGCATCTATAAATATACATTTTAATTTAAATAGAAATAAATATTTCTTTTTACATAAAGCATTAAATCTTTTGTTTAAAATATATGTCACAAATTTAACTAACTGAAATAGAAACATCTTTGATTAGGTTAATTTTATTTGGATCGATCACATTGTCAAAACTTTTATCTAATTGTTTATTCAAGTTAACAATTTTTCCAAGAAGTGTTCCACTTTCTCTAATATGTTTAGTCAGTGTACGTGTATCCACACCACAAATTGCTGGAACGCCACTTTCAGCCAACCATTCTTCTAACAGTTTTTCACTACGCCAATGACTTGGACGATCACACACTTCATCGACTATCAGGGCGGAAACCCAGATACGATGTGATTCAAACCATCTGAAAAATAACTTTTTCAATTACTTATACTATTTACATAATACTATAAATTATAAATAAACTAAATAATTAAACTATACTAAATTTTGTTTTTACTTATAGGTTAAAAATTATCTTTATGATTAGTGGTATATGAAAATTTGCTGGTTTGACAATTTTTACCAACATATTAATATATTTTATTCCATAATATTAATATTATATAATATAATGACAATAATAATGGTATATATGGTACCCAATAGCAATACATTTTTGAGAATAATATATGGTGTTCAAATTCAAAAATTATTATCATTCATTATATTTTTAATTTGTGTCTTGTTTATTTCATTTTTAAATACCTACTTATAAGATGAGTCAATATGTTTAACCTTCAGATCTATTTAACATAGGTATTAAGTTTAGTATCTAAGTATCTATTTTTGACCTTTTCGTCATCTTTTTTTTTACTAATTTTCTAGACTATTGTATAACTTAAACTTAGTTTATTGAGAGCAAAGTTAAGGGAAGAGTTAATAATAATAAATACAGCTATTCAATACATCAGTGGTTCCCAAACTGTGCAGCAAGTTTTCCAATGGAGTTAACCATAGAAATATAGATAGAATATATTATACCCTATAATAGTATAGATTACTTTTTTTTGGAGCATTAATACTGGCAACTACAATATTTTTTTTTTAAGGTGTGAACCAATTAAGTTCAGTAATCAGTTCTGACATAATACAGAAATAATTGGTAAGTCACATTTAAACAAATTGAAGAGAAATAAAAATGCGAGTAAAAATGTTAAAGGACACTACACATAATGTGTACATATCTACAAAGTATTTAATCCAAGTACTATTGACTTAAGTCTTAAGTAAATGCAGAGCTCAATGAATTGATAACAGACAGAAAATAACCTTTTTCATAACAATTGTAGAATGAGAAATAATTTAAAAAATAGGTATCTATATTAACTTTAAAATTATCTTTGGATAACCATTACACTCCATATACATTCATATAAAATTGAATACTATTAATTATTCAATTAAACCCACAATGACATTTAACAATATATTTGATGTATAAACATTTTTAGACCTATTTAGGTAACCCTTAAAATTTAAATTATTGTAGGTTGATAAAAATTATCGAAATTCTTAACTTTAGGCATTAGGTACTGCATAAAAAAATTTTGTTATTTTCATTTTGAGCTTATCTAAACAAAATTAAAAATTGTGGGTTTTTTCTTTTAGATGATTAAAATTTAAAATTAATAAATATATTATCTATATAGATTTTACCGTTTAATTCCGTGAACATCTGTCTCATCACCTGGAACTCCATAGTTGCCCACCAAAGGGTATGTTAATACCAACAATTGTTTATAGTACGAAGGATCGGTCAGGGACTCAGGATAACCGACAATACCAGTTTGAAATACTAAATATAATTATAGGTACTTTAAAATATAAATTAAGCGTGCTGGAAAATAATAAAAAATCTTAAAAGCGACGTACCAACTTCGCCATCAACAGGTAAAGCCTTGGAGCCAAAATTATAACCAGCAAATTCGGTACCATCTTCTAAAATGAGAACGCACGGCTGGCGGGCCATTGTGGTTGTATAATGTGTTAAGTAAGTACCAAGTAGTGAAGATATTGATACAATCAACGTCTGTACTCTATGTGAATACGTCTCCAAGACGTGATGTAAAAGTAATATATTAAGTTATAACCAAAGGGACTTGACAGATAAAAAAAAAAAAAAAACAAGAATTTATCAAAAATTGGTTTTGGTTTAATTAACCAATGAGAAAACATGTGAGTTAAATAACGGTACTTCGTAGTTTGTACATAACCTTATTGATTAAGATCTGAGATAAAGTTACTCATAATATACATTATCTATGGTCACTTACCGGTGTTGGGTGTCAAAGACTATGTAGATCGAATTAAATGTTAAAATAATATAATATTCCACACACAGAATTTAAATATTTAAATATCTATACAGTAGGATAGATAGACTATAAATCATTTTAACCAATTCTCATCCTAGCCGTGTTAAATGTTTAACAATACATTTCTATAAAGTGTAGGTAGCACGTTTTTGGATCATCTGGGTTAACCTTCACAATTATGATTTACTTATAAAACGTTTAATAAATAATTATTATATTATAACAAGCCTATTATTAGAAATAATTATTAACATTTCGACCATAATAATATATATATCAGGCACAATTATTTTTATTTAGTTTTTTATTACTGTAATTAGTTAAAACATGTCAAGTCAATAATTGTGAGACCACAGAATATATTAAATTTCATTGGACACTGATTTTTTTTCCAAGGAAATTAATTTTAGTAAACTACGTAGGAAGGATAATGAACAACACATTAAATAGATAGATTAAACATCATCATAATAATATTATACAAGTTATGTATTTTACTATAAACAAAAAATGAGTTATTTATACGCCTAAATATGAACTAAAATCATATGTAAATTTAAGGAAACAAAAATAATTTTAACACAAGTTTCAACAAAAAAATTATTTACTTAAGAACATAGATGGAATGTAAATTTATTCAGCAACATTGATGGTAATGGTTTTACCTTTTGGATCATCAAATCTATCCATAGTTTTGATGTCCATTATCATTGTAATACCCCATGTAACAATAAACAACATAATGGCAGTAACAAATAAACCAGCCAATATAGGTGGTGTAAAGAAAGAGTTTTGTTCTTGAGGGTCACTGAATTTTGGGCTTTCTGACGTCAACCACGGTTGAACCTAGGAATAAAAACATATTTTTAGTATAAATTTAAAAAATAAATATTCCTTCTGATGATAAATATACACTGGTTGTGAGCAAAAAATCTAGTAAGTCTATCAAAACCTTATTTTTAAAATCTTACATATTGGTCAGTATTATTGATTT
>NC_042495.1:106451816-106453200 GCF_005508785.2 Acyrthosiphon pisum | reverse complement strand
GCGGCGACCGAGCTCGCCTACCGACTTAGGGACTCGTAAGGAGACGAGCCATCAGAGGCAGACCAGAGTCACTCACCGCTGTGCCCCGGAGACATGTACTGGACTGACTAACACTGAGACGCCCGGCAACTGGACGGGGCAAGCCCCGACGTCCGTGCTTTCAGCGCGTGCTAAGAGCACCACTGCCAGGCACGGTGGACCTGACAGTCACCCTACCCCGGACGAGGGGCATCCCGTCCGGACCACGGATCATTTGATCGTAGCTGTCCACGGCCTGTTATTAGTTATTCACAGGCTACCCGACTCTGCCGAAGCAGAGGGAACCGGGCGTTCCCCTATCCGCAACCTGGGGACGCGTTCTGTACCGTCCGTCAACGGTTAACGAAAGCAACAGTACTCGGCTGAGGTTTCGCTAGAATGAGGTTTCGCTAGAATTTCAGTGTTGACAGTCTTGTTAAATTCATGTCGTATACACTATACACTATACAGTTTTATTATTATTATCGTATGGTATTATAGACAAGCATTACAACACAATAAAATTATTAACAAATAAACTTTGTAAGAATAGAACAAAATAATAAAATAAAGTAGTAACATATAGTATAATATAATTAGTCAGTAATTATGGTAACATGGTAACTTCTATGTGGTAGGATGATTTTCTATAGGGGAATATCAAGTGATCTCAACCAGGTTAGAGCTGCATTCGAAATGTTGTGGATGTCGGTAATGGGTTTATTGAAAGCTCGGATTGGGCAATGTCTTATTATATGTTCCATTGTTTGATATGAAAGGCCACAGTCGCAAGCAGGGGAGTCTTTCAACCCCCATCTGTTTAAATTGTCTCCACATCTCCCGTGTCCGGTTCGAAGTCTGTTCAAGGTGACCCATTCTCGTCGCTTAAGTGAGAAGCCTGGTACTTGAGAGCATGGGTCAATGATTAGTTGATGACTGTCGGGGTTTGATAGACTCCATTTTGATCTCCAGTCGTTATCTCCGTTGAATTTGTTTTGAATGAGGTCTTTCGCTGTTAAACAGACAGATTTCCTCGACTTGAGTCTCAAAGTGCGATTCGTAGGTATATCTTTATTTATTGGGAGTTTTTCATTGCACTTATATTTAGACCATTCTCTCGTTGTTGCTGTCAAGCGTCGAATATTAGGTGGATGTATGTTACATAACACCGTAAGCCACTGTGTGGAGGTGGTTTTTACTACACCTGTGATGACACGCATGGTTGAGTTAAGTTGTACATCGATTTTTGAACAGTGTGCGCTATTTAGCCATACAGGGGCAGCATATTCTGCAGCTGAGTAGACCAGAGCTAGAGCAGATGTCCGAAGGGTTTCGGTTGAGGCTCCCCAAGTTGAGCCAGCGAGCT
>NC_042495.1:106448990-106451716 GCF_005508785.2 Acyrthosiphon pisum | reverse complement strand
GATCACTATTATATACAGTCTGCAGTTAAACACAGTGGGCAATTACAATTAAAAAGGTGTAAAACAGTTTTTGTTTTCTCAATAATTTACAATTAACTTTAATTCAATACCTACACATAATATATATGTAATTTAAGTACATATTTTATAATTATTTCAGTTTTATAATAACATAAAAATCATATTATGTTCAGAATAGTATTTTATTATTTCAATAATTAATTATACCATCATAATAATATAAATAAATTCAAAATATGATTTAGACATTTTGTTTTTTATAGCAAAATAATAATATTTTAAGAATTGTAGTTTAATATTTCAATTATGGTATCATAATATTAATAATTTTAAAATATAATTTAGATATTTCGGTTTTGATAATATATTAAACACATTTTCAGACTATAATATTATTACTTCTGTTATAATGTCATAATATTATAATATTCAAAATATATTTTAAACAATTCGTTTTTAATAACATAATAATAATTAATTTAGATAATCAATTTATCATCTCGTTAATGATGTCATATTATTAATATTTTCATAATATTATCATACAAAATAACTATTTGAAATTTTATTAATATTTTTTTGATATTATTATTTTTGTGATGAAGATATGATATTAATTGGATATTATCATTAAGAAAATGCTATCTGGGATATATTTTATAATATAATAGTTTTACGGAATAATGTATTTTAATAATTAAGTAAGTATTTAACATTGACCTATTATAAATGGACTGAGCGTTTCCTATCTTTCGTGTGTAACAATCTTGGGCATAGAATGAGATAGAGCTAGTACTCCTATTTGGAAGAAAGGAAAAAGTTATTTCTTTTGTTCCATGAAAAAATACAACTTGTTGATCTTCATAAATTGTTTATTATTTACAACTCTACTGATAATGAAAGTTTACAGCTTTCGAAGTACAAATTATAAATGTATAATATACTATATAATATTATAATAATGTATTAAAGTAAGGAAAGTGTAGATATTATTTTATTTAATTTATTTAATGAATGCATAATTTTTGAACAATTTTATTGGTGTTTAAAATGTATAATCTTTGTAAGCGCTGAACGAATTCTTTGCTGAGGTTGCGATTGATTTTTATTGTAATGATGAATACGGATTTTGAAGTAGTATAAAAGAATATTTTTTATTAGCTGAAGTAAGTGGTTATGTAGAGGAGACTGGTTTAATATGTGGTTATTTAAAGTTTGGAATAGTTTGTTTATTTCTATTGTTGATGTTGTTTTGACAATTAAAGTGTTTATTGGGTTGCTTTTTTGTTTTATTAACACAGTGTTACTTTTAAAAACTCTTTCGGCCTTGATGCATATATCTGTAACATCTTTTGATGGTTTTATCAAGTAACCTCTTGTTTTAATATCAATTAATGAGCAGTTATTATTTGCAGATAGAACTGCAGCACATTCATTGCATTGTATAATTTTCTTTATCTTTCTAACAATTGCCCCTGCAATATATTCTATTACGTCATGTGTTATATGGTTATTAATGTTATCCACAATACTGTCACAATAATCATTTTCCATTTCAGTGTCTTCTCCACATAATATATCTATATAATCTTCTCGGTTTTCTTTTTTTTTTTGAGCTTGAAACATGTAATATTGTTGTTGCATCTTGGGGTAAACAATTTGCTCCAGAAGAAGTCATTGAGATGGGAAATTACTATTGTCCTCAAAAATTGTATAAGGCAGCAACGTTATAACCTCACCTATATGTTTATACCAAAAATATTAAAACCAAAAATTATGTGTCTAAACAGATACTAATTTTTCATGTTGTACTTAAATGACTTACTAAAAACAGATGGAACAGCAGTTTTTTTTAGTAGGTTGTTTAACTCATAGTCTGTTGATAAAAAATGACATTGACAAACGTAATGGGATTTCTTCATTATATATGACGGTTCAAAGTTTTGAATTGATTTGACCCATAATGTTTGACGATTTTTATCAAGTGGAAATCTAAGAAAAATAAAAGGGTTACAATTAAAATTTATAAGAGTTTAATACTTACTTATGCAACTTTAGTTTGGATCCTTTATTTCCTTTGGACTCGCAGAAAGGAATACAACAACTCCAAACCATCGTAAAATTCGTCAGCAATTAGAGCAATACAATTAACTAAATTTTTTTGAAAAATGTTGAATACTCAAAGTCAAACTACCAAAAAGTCGATTAGTCAACAGTCGTCACTCGTTGAAAATTGAAAAGTCAATTTGAGCGGCAAATAGCAGGCTGATATCCATGCCGGTACCGGCTCTTATCATACATTTCCGCCTGGAAGAAAAACTATTTTAAGAATATTTTCTTCCAAAAAGGAGTACATCTTTTATCTCATTCTTGGCCGCAGTTTCTCTTTCTACGCTCAGTCCATTTATAATAGGTCAATGGGTATAACTATGCTTATTGTTTAATGATTATAGGACAAACATGAAAACAATTCCAACATCCCCAAAAATACTTCTATGTTGACAACCGTTTAGCTTAGATTATCCTACCTTATACCTACATAATATAATATTTTTTTTAATGATTTAATCAAATAAAATATTTATCAGTTATCTATTCAACGTATTTTGGTAACGTGATCCATAACAACCTGGTATTTGGTATACATCCATATCATATAATCATGTAACTATGATATCAGCACGGAGTACGATCCACGATTATAA
>NC_042495.1:106444994-106448940 GCF_005508785.2 Acyrthosiphon pisum | reverse complement strand
GGGTAACAATTTGCTCCAGAAGAGTCATATTCTGTGTGTACCAATATTCTCTTCATTGCTGCTTCAACTTGGGTTGCTGTCGGATTATTATTAAACCCATTACGTGCTCGTATAGCAGAGAAAAGAATCTCTAAATGGTCCTGTGAAAGCTTATATGTCAATAGAAATTTGAGCTTTCTACTTGCAACAAGTTCATCCAATAAATGTTTAACACTTGTTAAACATATAATCAACCCCATGAATCCAGTTTTTCTAGAACTTAGTAATATTGGTTTATGATCTTTATCTTTTAGGCTTTGTAAATATTGTAGGTATAGAATCGGATATAAACTTATGACAAAATTCTATATCTTTTAGAAACAATGGTTTTTTATATGGTGACTTGCTAAGAAAATTGCGTGCATTTAAAAAATCAAATATGTGATCTATTTGTCGGCAAAATGTAATGGTTGAATCACAATCTGTAAATGATGACATATTCAATACCTCCGAACAATATTGGAACGCATCGGCTACACTAGAGCTAAGAGTCTGAGCAGCGAGTGAGACTTTCATTTTTTCCTTGTAATATAGTATATGTCGTTTTCGTATATTTGTCCCTAAATGTAGGCCAATGTTCTCTTGTACACTCACTAGCTCTTTGAAATACTGCCATTTAATAGGTAAATCATTATCGTCATATAATAATTTATGGTCCCCTAATGTATTCCTACAGAGTTTTAACATATGTGCTGCATCTAACATTATAAATATTTTTTCTTTTGTAATTGGATGGTTAAAATAACTTTGTAGGTTTGGAAATTGTAAATTTGCTCCTAATTCTCGAGCCATCGACATATTTGAGGCTGCTCCATCAAATGTTAATGATTTTACCGTTACCCCAGTTTCATGTATAATTTTAAGGCAATGATTTACAAGATTTGCTTTTTCAGAGGCTGTTAGTCCATTGATTAAAAAGTATGCCACAGGGACTTTCCAATTCGAATTTATGGCAACTAATAAAAATACTATAATATCTGATGCCATTGGTAACCCATCACTATCATTTTTAACACCAAAATTAACATAACCAATATTTCTGTTATTATTAAAATGTACATCCTTTTTAATACTCATTTCATCCATCATTAAACTGCATATTAGTGTCTGTCCTGTCTCTGCCATAGAGTCAACTTTAATTTTTACTGCATTTAATGCCTCATTTAAAAATCCTGCTTGACCATCAATACCTCCATACCATTTTCGTAGTGTACTTGGGTGGGGCAAACAGTTACTAAATTGTTTTCGTACATAATTGTATGCTGATGCTGAATAATAATTAAGAGTGAGTGCAAATGATCTTAATTCAGGAGATATCGTTTTACCAGTTTTAATATTTAATTGCTTAAGTACAATTTCTTGTTCAGCTATAGGCAACGCCTCCTAAAAATGATTTATTAAATATTTGAATGGCAACATTAACCTTATCCAACAAATAAACACAACACTTAAATAATAAAATATAAAACTATTTATTGTACAGATTAAATATAAGGTATATTAGTAACATGGACACACAACTTTGAACTAATTATTTATTAGGAGGATGTTGTTAAAGTGAGTTATGAGTGTTTATAAATTATTTATTAAATATTTTTGAATGGCAACATAAACCTTATCCAACAAATAAACACAACACACAAATAATAAAATATAAAACCATTAATTGTACAGATTAAAAAATATAAGGTTTATTAGTAACATGGACACACAAGTACACAACTTATTATTTATTTGGAGGATGTGGAACCTGCATGTGCTGTCTCTTGTCTAACAAAATTTGAGTAATATAGAACATCTTATGATCAGCAGAGCACGTTTAGCTACAATAGTTTGAAAATTAGAGTGAATTGGCCTCTATTAAAATTTAAAGATAAGATTATTATCTTGTCATTTTCAGAGGCTTTTCATCATATTTTAATTTTAAAGTGAGTATTTTAAAATTGTAAATCTTTTGTACACCTTAAAATACTCCTAACTCGCTTAAAATAAAAATATAATAGAAAGCCTATGACATGCTGAGCGTACACACTTGTAAGACTGAGACAACACTTGCGGGTGCCACTTCCTCTTATTATTTATTTGTAGTTTTTACCTTAATTACTGAATAACAGTTGTCTGAAATATAATTTTTATTTTTAAGGTGATTGATTAGTTGTCTATAATTTTTAATTTTATTTAAAAGTCTTTTATTCTTTTTCTTTGTTAAAAGAATTTCTCTTTTATACTTTTTAATTGTATTTTGGGACTCTGACCAATACCGTAACCGCTTTCTTGGACTATTTAAATCCTGGACATCAAAATCACCAATAAAACATTTTCTTTTTCTAAAATAAAACAAATTATAATTTATTATAATCCTATAAAATATTTAATAAAAGTTGATGAATGTACCTACAATTTCTCAATTTCTGACAACCAGTTAGCTTGGTTACACAAGAACAAATTATATGAACACAAAATTAAAACTTACCGAGGTGAACAGGATTTCTTAATAACTGCAAAATCTTGTTTTACATCCGTTTTTAATGGTGATTTTGAACTATCTAATAAAATTATAAAAATTAATTTTAAATATTTATGGAAAACTAATCAAAAAATATACTGGATTGATTATGGCTACTTTTCATCAACTGTAATGGATAACATTCCAACTCTTCTGCTAGATTCTTACTAGTATTTGGATCACCTAAAACATTATTAATTTATATCACATTATGAGTACAAACTAATGAAACTTCTAAAATAAATTATCTTTTATTATTAATTTTGAAATACTAACAAGGAACTTGAGATGGGAAATTACTATTGTCCTCAACAATTGTAGAAGGCAACAACTCTTCTGCTAGATCCTTACTAGTGTCAACTGAGGGAGATAGCGTCAAGTTACCACTACTATTTGTATCACCTAAAACATTTTTAATTTATATCACATTATGAGTACAAAATAATGAAACTTCTAAAATAAATTATCTTTTATTATTAATTTTGAAATACTAACAAGGAACTTGAGATGGGAAATTACTATTGTCCTCAACAATTGTAGAAGGCAACAACTCTTCTGCTAGATCCTTACTAGTGTCAACTGAGGGAGATAGCGTCAAGTTACCACTACTATTTGTATCACCTAAAACATTTTTAATTTATATCACATTATGAGTACAAAATAATGAAACTTCTAAAATAAATTATCTTTTATTATAAATTTTGAAATACTAACAAGGAACTTGAGATGGGAAATTACTATTGTCCTCAAAAATTGTATAAGGCAGCAACGTTATAACCTCACCTATATGTTTATACCAAAAATATTAAAACCAAAAATTATGTGTCTAAACAGATACTAATTTTTCATGTTGTACTTAAATGACTTACTAAAAACAGATGGAACAGCAGTTTTTTTTAGTAGGTTGTTTAACTCATAGTCTGTTGATAAAAAATGACATTGACAAACGTAATGGGATTTCTTCATTATATATGACGGTTCAAAGTTTTGAATTGATTTGACCCATAATGTTTGACGATTTTTATCAAGTGGAAATCTAAGAAAAATAAAAGGGTTACAATTAAAATTTATAAGAGTTTAATACTTACTTATGCAACTTTAGTTTGGATCCTTTATTTCCTTTGGACTCGCAGAAAGGAATACAACAACTCCAAACCATCGTAAAATTCGTCAGCAATTAGAGCAATACAATTAACTAAATTTTTTTGAAAAATGTTGAATACTCAAAGTCAAACTACCAAAAAGTCGATTAGTCAACAGTCGTCACTCGTTGAAAATTGAAAAGTCAATTTGAGCGGCAAATAGCAGGCTGATATCCATGCCGGTACCGGCTCTTATCATACATTTCCGCCTGGAAGAAAAACTATTTTAAGAATATTTTCTTCCAAAAAGGAGTACATC
>NC_042495.1:106441609-106443350 GCF_005508785.2 Acyrthosiphon pisum | reverse complement strand
AAAGTTAGGTTATCGATTTTGACTTGCTAGACACTCCAACACGGTTTTCGACTTTACACTTTTTACATAAGAAAAAGCACCGGACATACGCTGGGGGATAGTATCATTGAATTGTCGATTTTCATTGGCCATGGGAGATTTCTAGACACTGAAACTCGACTTTTAAACTTTCCCGTCTACGAAACGAGACCCCCATAGAGCCAGGCCTTATCAGAAATTCTTATCACAAAATCTCTTTCTTTATAAGTGTGGCATTTATAATTCGACTGTGTCTCCAAAATCAGTATTCACTTACATCTAACACGGGGTGGCCGGGGGTCGAACTATATTTTCCATTCTTCAGTTACCTACGCTACCAACGTGGTCGGCAATCCACCGTAGGTGGATTGCATACCTGGTGATATAGGTACTCTTCTCATAATGCCCGCGATTCGATTCCCTATCTATGTGATTTGATGACTGATAGCTAGACAATCGACTGTTCACTTTTTAACAACACAGGAGATCGTATCCAGCCTATCCATTTACAACGTTTGTGACGGATTGCTTAAACGTTCCCGCCAAAACGTCAAGCCTTATCTCCAATCCATATCACTAATCTTTATCACAAATCCTAAATTTTCGTCTTACAACTTTACTGTCGCGACTTATATAATATTTCCAATGACATTGTCTCCAAAATCGGTACCCACTCTCAGCGAGTCTAACGGGCCCCGAGTTACACTTAGAGCTAGTTAAATAATAAAGACGAGTGTCTGTTTACACTTATTAGTGTTTAGTAAGTATTGCGTATTTCATACTCGCATGGTAATATCGTATAACCTAACTTACAGCACTGTCCAACTGACCCCGCAGAACACGTGACTTTTCGATTCAAACCGTAGGTATGCCGTGTGAAAACCATAGATATTAAAGAATGGATAGGCCATGGCTATATTAACAAAATAGAGGGTCATGGGGCCGGGAATCGGGATGGGGAGAGAGAAAGACTGTTTTTTATCATTGCTTCTCATTCTGACAGAGGTCTTATCATAAATTATATACAATAATTATACATATATCTATTTGTGATAAGACCTCTATAACCTCAACAAATGTTCATGTACGTTCCCGTAAATGGCCTATCCATTCTTTAATATCTATGGTGAAAACATTTTTCTAATGGGTCATTGGGCAACCATATTATCTTAAATCGTGCTGTTTACTCAGCGTCATGTGGATGATAACAATAACCAGGTATCAGGTAAACTACCATATCATGTAACCATGGAACTAAGATAACAAAGAACAATATGACGTATAAAATAAATAGCAGCTGTTCAGAAAAAGGATGATTTACCTAATCGCGAATCAGCCTAATCAGTAATCAGCCGTTACCGAAGGTATGTAGTGGGGATTACAAGGGAGTATGCGACAATTAGTGACAGTAATGGTCCAATTACTTATAAAATAACATTGTTGCAGTGAGTTATTAAAGGTATTTTTATTATAGATAGTAGGTACAAATGTACAATGATTATTACCATTATACTTTAGGGTCGAACGATATCGAATTTATTACTTATGACTTCTGGTCTTTATAAACGATAAGCATTATTATGGCAATCACCTGCAGTGGATCGAACGTCGCGACACCCTACCAAATGTGCATTATACTTTACTTAAATAAACAGGCACAACTTAAGCTTAGGTACTGTACTTCATGATTTTATTTGAAAAGTGAAATTTCTTTTACCCCGGG
>NC_042495.1:106440568-106441559 GCF_005508785.2 Acyrthosiphon pisum | reverse complement strand
TTCAAAGTCAAACTAACCAAAAAGTCGATTAGTCAACAGTCGTCACTCGTTGAAAATTGAAAAGTCAATTTGAGCGGCAAATAGCAGGCTGATATACATGCCGGTACCGGCTCTTATCATACATTTCCGCCTGGAAGAAAAACTATTTTAAGAATATTTTCTTCCAAAAAGGAGTACATCTTTTATCTCATTCTTGGCCGCAGTTTCTCTTTCTACGCTCAGTCCATTTATAATAGGTCAATGGTTTGTACACTTAAAATTCGCGTTCACGAAATGTAGGTCGGTCTTCGTTCCAACGCACAAGTGCACAATTTTGTTTTTGATTCAATAAATATTGCATTATTGTTTGGTCCTTAATAACGTTGGTATATTGCTTAACGTAAACCCAATTTTGCGGTTAGATTTAAATAAATGTATTATTCAAACATACATTATAATAATGTATTCATAATAATAACGGTCAGATCATTGAATAAATTACAATTAAATTTTAAACAGTGTGTAGTTACGTCAAATTATATACGATTACATCGATATATATCGAATATATTGGTTTAGGTCACTCCGTTGATACACAGCGTCACAGCTTAAGTAATGAAGTTTTGACCGTAAGCAGCAACACAAATCGTGGCGTAGTAGGTTAGGCGTAGGTTCCCCAAACGTAGGTTGCTAGGTAGGTCCGAGTTCGAATCCGTCGATACCGCTCTGCTGGGCGGCTACTGCTCCGCGCATAAGAATGGCATGGCCGGCCCATAATCTCGAAATATTTTTGCGTTTTTTTTTCGATTTTTTTCACGTTTTTTTTTATATTAATTACATATATTTATATACACACTACAGGTTAGGTTAATATATTGTGTATCTATATTCTATATGTTATTAATTTTATTAGGAATTATAATTGCACATTCCTTAAAATGTCCATTGTTATATTATATTATATTTGTTTGTATATTATATAGTTTGTATTTTTCGTAAATTATTTCGTATG
>NC_042495.1:106439494-106440518 GCF_005508785.2 Acyrthosiphon pisum | reverse complement strand
TTTAATTGCATATTACTATCCTAAAATTAGACCAGTATCTATATCTAGATATATAATATTATTATCTATATCTCGCAACTGTATACAATTCAAAATGGAATATTATCTAAATAGATCAAAATGTTTGCTAAATTGTTTGTCAACTGTTAGAATGAGCCATCAGGTTTATTTTAACCACATGTGAATTTTCGATTAATTTCGAGTATATTATATGAATAATATTTACATACCAATCATGCTCACTTCCATTTTTACTTAAAAAATGTATTTATCCAAATTCTGATTTTTGTGTGAGATTAATCACACTTTTACAAAATATCTTTATTTTTGTGCAGAAAATTCCCTATGTTGTGAATTTACGTTTATATGATCAGACGAGCTACGAGCATGTGTTAAATATTCTGTGTCATATTTTGGAGCTATTGTTATAAGTTCATAATACTCAGCACTTACTGCACATTAATGGGGAGGGTTTAAACATATTGTATACAATTTGCCCTAACATATTTTATACGCTGTGTCTAGAGCACCGGGCGCCCGGATAGATAGTGGAGTACCGGGCGCCCGGATAGATAATGGAGTACCGGGCACCCGGTCACACTGTAGAGCACCGGGCGCCTGGTAAATTACCTGTTGCCATTTAGCATTGGGCGCCTAATTTAAATATATAATAATAGTTATTTTATTAGGAAAATTGAATTGTTTATTTGGCCTTTACTAACCTTTATTGGTATCTTTCCCTTGAATTGTATAACCTCATGACAAGTTTATTCACAGTTACCTATAGAAGTTTATTCACAGTTTTTTCAGTTTTAAGTGTTTTTTGATTTTCAAATTTTTTTTTAAGTTATTATATAAATATGAAACTCTTAGACACTTTTAAATCGTTTGAGGAATTTGAAAGTTGTTTTGATGTCTACAAAGAAACAAATTATGTAGATTATTTCATGAAAGACTGCGAGACATTGGCCTCAATAAATGCTAAATATCCCAAATGGAAAAATGGTTACAGCATCATAGTATT
>NC_042495.1:106437955-106439092 GCF_005508785.2 Acyrthosiphon pisum | reverse complement strand
CTTACGATGTGATACGTTGGTCAAGTGTATTTTTTTTTTTTTTGTGGCTACCCCCATGAACACAACAAAATTTAATATAATAGTACTTTAATACTATTGATGCTGTAACCATTTTTCCATTTGGATATTTAGCATTTATTGAGGCCAATGTCTTGCAGTCTTTCATGAAATAATCTACATAATTTGTTTCTTTGTAGACCTCAAAACAACTTTCAAATTCCTCAAACGATTTAAAAGTGTCTAAGAGTTTCATATTTATATAATAACTTAAAAAAAATTTGAAAATCAAAAAACACTTAAAACTGAAAAAACTGTGAATAAACTTCTATAGGTAACTGTGAATAAACTTGTCATGAGGTTATACAATTCAAGGGAAAGATACCAATAAAGGTTAGTAAAGGCCAAATAAACAATTCAATTTTCCTAATAAAATAACTATTATTATATATTTAAATTAGGCGCCCAATGCTAAATGGCAACAGGTAATTTACCAGGCGCCCGGTGCTCTACAGTGTGACCGGGCGCCCGGTACTCCACTATCTATCCGGGCGCCCGGTGCTCTAGACACAGCGTATTTTATACAACTTGCCTAATTGTATAGTAATTTTTATGCATGTGTGTGAAAAATAAATTAGCTCAAACACATTACGGCCTCTTAAGCAATATACATAAATTATTATATCCAATAATTATTAAAGACTGTAAAATAAATTAAATAAAAAATATGACTAACCTGGAATTTGCCATCAAACTTCAATACAATTGAATCATTAGAGAAGATAACAGGTCCTGCTGAAAAGTAAGATAGTCCTTTTTGAGCCCCAATTGGCTGCTTGGGTGAAAGTTGAATAATACTGCTATCGCGTTCATACTCGATTGATTTCAATTCCCATGAGAATGTTATTCTTTCAAAACGAAAACGTAATATAACTTTGGTGCCATTAACTGAAAATGTTATTCCGACTTTAAGCAATGATTCACGTGAATCGTCAAGGTATACCTATATAAAAATGATAGTATAATTATAAACTACATTTTAAAATTTAACAAATTTTTATACATCAGTATTAGTATTTGACGGTTCAAGTGGAGTATCTGGCCCATTATCAACAGATAGAGTTGGATAGCTGACTGAAT
>NC_042495.1:106369942-106437855 GCF_005508785.2 Acyrthosiphon pisum | reverse complement strand
ATATAAGAGATTTTCCTTTGGGGTCAACAATCTTAAATATTTCAGATTTACCGTCAACAGCCATCAAGTGTCTAGTTACTAAATGGTGTGCATTTGATGCATCACTTTTTTCAATCCATGGATTCACTTTACCCGAAAACACTAATACTACATTGGTGTACTGTGTGCAAAGATCAGTAAATATTTTTGAAACTTCATTATTATGCTTTAGCAATGTTGTTTGTCTGCTATCATCATTACTATCATGGATATTTTCATTAAGATCAGCCAAAGCTATAATTTTTCCTGAACTATTTTTATATGTATCTGCGTTATAAACTTTTACAGCAAAATCATTCTTTGATAACATTTCAAGGGCTTTTTCTGGTTGATCAACCGATGGGAAAAAACGACGGTCTTCAGAATTTTCAAATAATTGGAATAAGCTGTGACCATCAGTACCTTAAACACAAACAAAATAGATATAAGCTAATTATTACACATATTTTATTATTTTATATTTCAAAATCAATATTTTTATGGGTGACCTTTGCTAATAGTTGTTTTTATTATCTATATTCAATTAAATGTTTTAATATATTAAGTAATAATATAGAATTCCATTATAGTGTCCGCTTTATAGCTTCAGATAAAATGTTACCTACCTACTTAAATGTATAAGTGACAAACAGATAAAATGGATAGAAAACTTTAGTAGATACAGTTAAATGGCAAAAAAATATTATCAATATTACTTAATACCGATTTTATTTAGTAAAAATAAACAATAAGCATAAGCAAGTTCTTGGTTTTACCTTTATAAATGTAACTTTTTCAATTTTATATTCAATGTATTATTTTGATAATATATTTAACATTTATAATATGGCAATACAAATGCTGACTGGCTGATACAAAGAGCAATTAATATTAAAACAAAATATTATATATTTATATCAACATAAAGTAGATACCTATTAAGTAAGGTTAAAATTTCAAATATATAAGAGGAAGACTGAAGGGTGTACATAATTTATCGTTATAGGGGCATATTTGTGTTATAGTAATCATATATGCCACACCCAATACTTATTTTAATATTTTAAATAAAAAATAAACAGTTGACGGCATTTGGAATTATACTTAATATTTGTAGTTCTAATATTGAAATAAAGTAAAAAGCAATCAGACACAACCCCAAAACTAAAAAAATTATAATTATTTAATTTTTGTTAATTTTATTGTACTTATAATACCTAAATGATTTTGAATGTAACCATATTTGTTTATATTAGTGATTTTATTCATAGCAAAAATAACTAAAATAAGAGATAAAAACAAAATGGCCAAAAATTGTAGATCAGAGTATGAGATATTTATAAAAACAATTACAAACTAAACATGGAGTCTGATAAATTTTACAAAAGTGGATTGTTTAAGTCTGGAAAGTACTAATTGTCGTGTACTAAATGTGTTTGTAATTATATGTTACCTTTCATTGTGAAATCTTCAAGACTTAATTCATTTTCTAAGACCATTACTACTTTAGTATCCTCATCCCAGAGAGACAAAAGCATTTTTTTAAACTCAAGAGTACCCATATATTGTTGATATTTGGGTAAGGTTTCCAATTTTGTATTGCCACAAGAAATAGCAATTGTTGGCACTTCATTGGCAGTGGACAACGAAAGTGCACTCAAACACCCGAGTATTAATATAAGGTAATAAGACATTTTTTTTTTTTATAAAATGACAATTTAACTTATTCACAAATTAAAAAGCATACTCGGTGTATGAGATGTATCTAACTAAAAAAATATTTAGAAAATAGAAATTAGAAATGCACTTAACTAATCTAGTAGTTGAGTACTGTTCGACTGATAAGAAACAAAAATGGATAAAGGGAAACGCCCGGAATTCTTACAGTGTGTCCACACGCCGCACGTTTTGTCCTCTATTAATAAAATATGTTTTAGCAGTAAGTTTCCGCGCAGTTCTTGTCATAGACGTATTAATAAATTAATAATTTATTTATATGTCTATGGTTCTTGTAATAAAAAAGAGGGTAAGTGGAAACTGGAAGTTGCTTTGCTGTAAAGTAGGTTACAAGTTGTAAATAACTCGTCACTGAACTTGTAATGACTAATGCTTGGTGTTAGGTTTGAATTAAATGATATAAAATAATTGTATAAACAATTCTGAGCGAAGGCGGTCTGTGAGTCTATAACATTACAAGGTACCTTTATTTGATTATATATTTGTGATTAAAGTAATTTATTTTACTATCGTACATTTACACAACGGTAGGTTAATTTCATTTTTACCAAAAATAATTACATATGAAAATGTCATTGTGTTTAAACATTATTTAGATTTTTTGGTTGCAGTTTGTATTATTTATATAAAATAAATAAAAACATAAAAACAAAAAAATTCACATCATTATAAAATCAATACATTCATTGCTCCATTCAGAATGTAAAAAATAATTGGACAGCCATTTTATTTTAAATATTTTGTTCAGTACAAGTTAAATAAATAATTTGTTAAGAATCATTTATGAGAGCGTAGGGGTGAAGCCTCCCACTGTCTTGGTGCATAAGAAAAAACGTAGCTCACCCCCCCCCCCCCCAACTTTTTTCAATGGATTTCCGCCTACTCTTTAGTAATGGCTGACAATAACGATAAGTGGTTTTATAATAAGTGATTGTATTGTATAATATATTAATATATTATAACTATTTATTACTATAACACTTGTACTTTTTTACTATAAAAAAGTTTATCATGTTAATCATATTTATACAAGTGATTTTTTGAAGTGGATCCCCAATACAAACATATTTTTTGTCACGCCTGCACCGAAAGTTTGGTTTTCGACCACGGTTGAAGCGTTCGAAAGCAACCTTTTTCCGTCCAGTGGACGGAAAAGAGGAAATCCCCAAAAGTGCCGGGCGGAAAAGAGGAAATCCTCAAAAGTGCCGGGCGGAAAAGAAGAAATACCCAAAAGTGACGGCCGCCGGATGCGTATCCCCTGCACAACCAGAAACTAAAATGTATACCTACCACGGTCCTTCCAAAACATAAACTTTTGGTTACATCTTAAATTTATAGTATAACCTCCTTGCATGACGCATTAATATTTAATCATATTTTGTAGAATAGTCTATAATTGTTGCATAGATCCCTGTATAACCTTTTCCATGAACGCAGAGGCGTGACAAAAAATAGTATGTGTGGCTCACTTCCCACCCTTGCCACACAATATACTATTATATTCTTTTTAATTTGTACTTTTTAATAATTTCTTAAAAAGTAATAAAAACCCTTACAAATTAATAGGGTAAGTTAAATATTTAAAAGTATTAAAAGTATTAAAAATAAATAAAAATAAATAAATAGGTACCACTTAATATTTCAGCGGGTTGACCTTGGATTGAAATGAGGTTTTCGGGATGTGGCAGGAAGTAGGTACCTTACACACTTTCAAGAAAATGTTAAATTTGTAATTCTCAGTTACGCGCTGAAAATGGACGATTAGTTCATGAGTTTATCTACGTCGCGGTTTAAGGTCTGTATGTGTCGAGGGGACATTTTTTCACTAGTACATTAAGATAAATAACACCTCCTAATAGACAACCGCTCAAAATTCCAATTTCAAACAATTTTAGAAGTAAAAAGTGTGGTCGATAACCATCATTACTTTATTACTTTAATAACCTTTATAGTATTTTGTTATTGATTTATTAAAGTACATTTTTTTTTTGTTATACAAATTGAATAATCATTAAAGCATTTAGCTTTTAGCATTCAATTTGTATACTTTTTTCAATGATTTTATGACATCTGACTTTTTCATTTCATATATATACCGACAAATGATTTCATGAATACGTCAAAGCATAAAATATAAATAACCAACAGTGAAAATGGATGTTACATTTATTCAACCATCGTTTGAGAAAAAAATTGAATTATTCGTTATTTATAAAACGTTGAAAATCTGAAATGTGCATTTATGAAGTTTTAGAAAAATATTATGATTATTATTAAAAATAAAATAATTCCCATTTCCCAACAATTATTGTGACGTTATTATTAAATTTTCTACTCAATTTTGATAAGGTTACATAACAGAGGAATAGACCTGCTCAACGCTAAAACAAATACAAAAAAGCGGGTAAGTGGATATCGCTCTGCTTAAGTGGGTCATTGTTTAATGGATTGTATTAAACTTGAATTCAATGATATAGTATCATTCAAAGGTGGGCAAGTTAATGAAAATAATTAAGTTAAGTTAATAGGACACAAGATCGATCATTTAAAAGTTAACAGTTAACAAATTATAAATTTAACTCAATTAGTTAAAAGTTAATATTGAAAAAAAATATTAACTTAACTCAGTTTAAAAAAAGTTAATCTATTTTTTTAAAACTAGTATGTAAATCACATAAACAGTGAATTTGTGTTTCTAGTTTCTAACTTATAGATTATAAAAAACAATTTTATTGAACTTTTATCATAATATACTCTGTATACCCTTTTACTTTTACTTTACCTACTATTATTTACTATATAATTTAAACAATACTCATCTCAAATTAATAATTAAAAATTTTTTTTTTTATCGTATAACGATTGAATGTCATAATACGTGAAGATGAGTACATGACCTTCATATATATTATAAGTTATATAACATTAAAACATTAGCATGTTTGTGCCTAATTGCCCTAATTAAATTGCAGATAATTATTATTAAAATGCTTAATTCCGTGACAAATTTCGTATGTGTGGTATACTCGGCACACGATGCACGGTTAAGACATTACTTTTATTTATTTTTGCCATTGGGATCATTTTTCCGACAAATCATAATATTATAATAATAAAGCTTTAAATTTTTTTAATTACAAAATGAAGATAACACGGCGCTTTGGATATGCAATTCAGCTACAACGCGGTTCATTGTTATTAGTGCGCCTCACATACCAACGAATTGACATCCCACAAACATTTCTCTTGTGTATTATTATTAAACCCTATACGTGGCTCAGTGTGTATGTACAATTTTAGGAATCTGTAATAGAAATAGTGAAAACCGCGGAAGTAATGCAAAAGCAGTTTCCACGGCTTCACGTCGTCGGTTCAAAAGGAAAAAAAAAGTCGTCAGTTTCGTTACAGGCAACTATAGTTGCCAGTATAAAATGCAGACCGTGTAATTGGATACATTCAATAATATATAGTAACCATCTCTTTTGAGTTTACAAATGTATAGGGCTTGATCTGCAGGCAGTGAGGTGGGGTAGAATTCGACTTATCCACTACAGATGAGCGACCGATTACCGCAGTGTGGCTAAATTGGCGAGAGCTGAGAAGTCGTTGTTAGCTGTAAAATCTTTACATAGTCATTGAAGATCTACAAAATAATATTTCTTTGTCTGTCCATTCCATTTATTCGAACATAACCACGACTTACACGTGACTGCATACTCACTATTTCATTTTTCTAAAATTGTTGGCCTGCGCAATTATTGATATATTTAATTTCAAAAGTAAATATTAGTTCTAAAACTTAACAAGTTATACATTACAAGTTAAACTAGTTAAAGAATTTAAGTACCTCGGAGTAACTCTAAAAAACAACAATATTATGCATGAAGAAATAAATGTGAGGCTGAATGTAGCTAATTGATGTTTTTTCGTAATGGAGACTCTCTTTAAATCAAAAACACTATTGAAAAAAGTCAAAGAAAGGAAAATATTGTGCAATTTATTAAAAGTATAAGAATACAATGGGCCGGACATGCGTGGCAAGCAGATGGATGGCTAATAAAAGAAGTAATGACTTGGACTTAGCGGGGAGTATACCAAGGGGAAAATCACGAAGAAGCATAAAATAGATATGGAATGCGGCAGACCATGGTGGGGCGGATTGGCAAGTTATAGTGTATGATTGAGAAAAATGGGAGGAGGTAGTTTTGGCAGTAAAGATCCTCAATGGATTGTAAAGCCGGAAAAAAAATAGTATTGTATTAAATATAATTTTGATTGATATTCTGTAGGATGTCGATTTAAAATGGGTTGAAGAAAACATACCAGGTTCATTGTATGAAACGTAAGTTTTTAACATTTTGTTATAGCTAAACATTTGATATAAAAATTAACATTAAACTTAAATTTGTCCACTTCTTGTACTGTACCAATTTTGGACTATAGTGAGGTTAATATTTAATTTATTTTAGTTTACTAAAATATAGCCTGTGCACCAAATCATATAATTTTTATATTTTCAGGATGATCATAGTACTGCCATTGAGCGGTAAAAACTACAATAGACACTTTAAATTTAAGCTTATAAACAATGCTGTAGTCCATCACATAAATTAAACTAAGTAAAAATGTTTATTATTATTATTATTATTATTATTATTATTATCTTTATTGACGGAAAAAACTCCATTTACATAACAATATATATGCAATTGTGTAGAAATACAGATACAATATAATTAGGTACGAATAATATAAAATTCACATACAATTATATAAAAAAGAACATATATTATGAGGTATATAATTATATTAAATAAATTATATTATTATATATTAAATGATAAATTGTACAGCCATAATTAATTATTAACTAAAATGAATATCCATAGTGTTTTCTATACATATCAGTATATTTGTAGGTGATGATTTTAAGTATGTTTTGGAAACATTATTGATTAAAAAACTTTCTTGATATCTAGTGGATTTGGTATTAATTTAAAACTGTAATCGTTCAAGTAAATAATTACAATTTCTGATTTTAAAAAGTTTTATAAAAAAAATGCTTGGAAAATGTTCAGCAATGTGGCCTAAGCAAAATATGTCTCCTTTAGTAGCTGAAAAAATACATGATACTTTAGAAGTTTATTTTAAAACACCAAATAAAATTAGGTGGAACTGCATGTATGATGCTTTACTACAATTAAAAAAAAAATATTAAATGCACAAAATGGATTAGACAAGATCTATCTGGTATTGGACTATTGTGAAATACAACGAATCAAGAAATTGAACTAATGAATGAGTATTGTGATGTTATGTCACTGTAACGTCTCCTCTTCACCTATCGCTCTCTCGGGCGTCGTTCTGTTTATTTTAACGAGGTCTCGGAGACTCGAAATCGGTGTGTGATATTATTACTAGGGATCAGGGTTATGGTACTGTTGACTATCGACTTTCGACTATTGACTATCGACTCTCGACTATTCTATTTAACTATTTACCGCCAGGAGTCCCGGTCGTCTATTAACACGACATCGCGTCAGCAATATATATATTTCATACATAATATATACACATTTGCCATTACTAACACTCAGCATATTAGCCGTGCTCAACGTAGGGAGTAATGTACGATGTCGATGACGACATTCGTTACATCACCATTAGCTGATACTTTAGACTTTTTACAAGGGGTAGAAAGGTACATGGGCTTCTTACCGCCAAGTCTTCATGCATTGGAAAAAAAATTAAAAGCGATTGAAAACGAAATGTTGGTTTATTGTAAACCTCTATTACAAACAATCTGGAAGAAAAACGAATTAATATTAGCATCATGTTTAATACCAAGGTTCAAACTTATTTGGCTTGAAAGATATGATCAGTGTTTAGCTGAAGCAAATTTGAAAGCTTTGTTCTACACTACAGAAATCGATGCAAATGATACAAGTGATACTACCGACGAACAATTTGAGCTTTATCAATTGCAATGTCTTCCATTGAATAATCAACCAAAAAGTTCCTCTGCAGATGAGTTGAAAATGTACCTAAAAAGCCCATTGACAGAAGTTATGAAAGTTTTATTGGAGTATAATACACTAATACCCTCAAGTGCTCGAGATTGTTTTCTACTGGATCCAATATAATGACTGTTAAAATTTACAGATTAGGTGATGAACTAGTTGAGAAATTAGTTCTTCTAAAACAGAAAAAAGTTACTATTTAGACTATAGTACTTATAGTATAGTCTATTGTTATATAATATTAATATTTTATATTGTCTAAACAATTATGAGTAAAATATAAAAATATAAATGAATAAAAAAAAACTACAGTCAATATTATATTCTTAACTTAATAGTAAATTATAAATTTACTTGTAGGTATGTATAAGTACAGTAGAACCTCATTAATCCGGACTAATTGGGGCTCTAGGTTGTCCGAATTAATGAAAGTCCAGATTAAACAAAATAACCAAAAATTATAAATCTATAAAACTTTTATTGCATATTTTATTGGATAACTTAAATGACAATTGGTATTGATAAATATGTTATCGCAATAACCCGAATTTATAGGAAACTTGTAGAACTCGTTTTCATGTTTATTTTAATCTACGGTGAAAACTAGCGTAATTTTCCTACGACCGGTTTATTTACGTATTTTAAACGACTGTCCGGATTAAGCGAAGTCCGGACTAATGAGGTCCGGAATATAGAGGTTTTACTGTATAATAAAAAATTAAAGTACCTAAGTATATCTATTAAAAAAAAAAATTATGATTAAATAAGAATTTTTATTTTATCTGGAACTAAAAAAGGAACTAGTTCTTTTTCCAAAGGAACGAATTATATTTTTTTTAAGGAACAAGGAATGGAACGAATTCCTTTTTCTAAGGAACTTGCCAAACCCTGTTATCTGGATATGGGCCCATTCATAGTATATGATTTAAGGTTAATACAATAACTGTGATCACAACTTGAAAGTATGATTGGATGTAAATTGTAAAAGTCATAAGTATTAATGATTTATCAGCATGTATCCCCTCAATCTTACAAATGGGTATTAATTTCAGCAGATCTTATTTAGCATTGTTAGTTTTAACATTATAGTGATTATTTTTGTTAAAAACTAACGATGCTCAATGATAAATTTGATATCTTTCACACCTTTAAGACACACTTGGAGACAACACACGCATGTGTAACGCCTTCTTTAAAGTAAAATGTTTTATTGATTTTATTGATTTTATTGATTTTATTTTAGCTAACTCTAAAAATACTAGGAAAATGTTGAGATTTGGAGCAACTCTATAATGTATTTAAATTATTTTATTTTGGACTCCTTAAATCATGATCTGGAGAGTAAACCTTTTGGTCTTCCAGTATCCACAAATATTTCAATTTATAATGTAAAAGCCCGACTCTGCCACATACTCTGATATAAATAGCCACCTTTAAATTCTCTATATAAAATAAATTTAAGACAGAATTGTAAATCAAGTCACGACAGTATCTCTGAATATTATATAATATTTCTGATTTCAATGATTTTCAGTAGTTTCAATTTTGTATAATTTGATTGGAAAAATAGATGCCAATATTATTTGCACAAGATTGTGACTAACACAATTATACTTTTATCAAAACAAATTATATAAAAACTATTTTTGATATAATTTTTTTTTCTTGTAACGACGCGACGTTTTTAACCGAATCAGGCGACCGGGCACGTTTATCCAATACAACTGGTACTCATGAGTTGCACATTTCGTAATGATTTTTTTTTGAAAGAATATAATTTGATTTTTTTTTTTTGAGCTTAAGCCCAGCAACTTTGACCATTAGCTGTTTTTTTTTGTTTACAGTTTGTTTGTAGTGGGGAGTAACGGTTGGTTAACACACGTTTGTGTTAACCTAATCAGGCGATCGGGCACGACTGTCCAATATAACTTATCAGTATTGTACATTTCGTAATATTTTTTTTTGAAAGAATATGATTTTTTTTTTCGATTTTAAGCCCAGCATCTGTGACCATTAGTGTTTTTTTTTGTTTGTAGGCTGTTTGTAATGGGGAGTAACGGTTGGTTAAAACATGTTTGTATGTGCGTGGTAAGGATTTGTTGCTAAAAATGCCGGGTGGTCACCCATCCGGGAGCTAGTAACAGCGGTCGATACGTACACTCAAAACGTTTCCTCAGTTATGATGTCCAAATATCCACACTAAGGCACAGGATATGATTTACCGTTACTTGAAACATTCGATTTGTATTTCTCGCATAATATTAGTGGACGATACTTGCACCAACGTCTCTCGACATAAAGAGCAGACGACCGGGCACGTCTCTTTCAGATAAATTATTAAACCAAGTCCTTCGATTTACTAATGATTTACATTTTGTAGACGGGATAATTTTAAAGAGAAACTGTGTGAAATAACAGAATATTGTGCAGCCAATAAATATGTGGTCTGCTTTGTTATGATATATTATTATGCATTTGAACATTTATTACAATATACGACTATAATAGTAAATTATACATAAATTTCAAGTATGGATTTTTTTTACACTAACTATAGGGTCACTCAAAGTATAGTCAATCAAAGAAATTAATTGTTAAAGTTATTTAATGTGGGGAGATGAATTTAATTCAAGACACTCATTATTCTTAATATGCTGAAGTATTTATATCTATATAAATTAAATATCGGACAATTAGTTTTTTTGGTAAGTATTTAAAGTTCGTATGAGCAGAGTAGTGACTAGTGGAATAACATTTTTGAAAGGTTCATTGAACCTAGAATGTAGTTAATAGTTAAATTAAAACCCAAATGTACTTATAATATGTGTAATAGCTGTACTTAACCAACTATGGTAGTTTTTTTATAAAGATATTATAAGTAAAAACTCAAATTTGGCACTTATACAGTACTTAATACATTTTCCTTTAACTTAACAGAAATTATGGAGCTAAAATATAGAAATATCTATACGTACAGCGAGACATGGGACACACTAAGATACGGTCCATAGTTCATAGTTTTGTTTCATTTGTAAATTGTAATGATAATGCTTTGTAATATTTAATAAAGTTAGCTTAATGATTTGTTTGAACTATTTGTATATCAGGGAGATCAGTATTATTGTAACACGGTTATTAATATGAGTCTCACTGCATCCCAGTTTCGCCTACAGATAAATCATTACTTATTACCAGGGCTGTGAATTAAATGCATTTGTATATTTTTTTGATACACAGTATAAAACAATGCGGAACAGTGGATACAGCCAAAATTTGTTTTGATTTATGTATAGTTCAAATACGAAATCTTATTTAGCATATAGTTTAATGGGTCAGGGTAAATAATTACATGTTTTTTTGGTTACCTAGCTTGTATGTAAATTAAACATTTTTTTTTTTTTGTAAACCAATTTTATTATTATTTATTAATTTTAATAGTTTTTTAATAAAGACTTTTTGGTTTTTATAGAGCTTTTTTTTGAATAATTTTATTAAATATTTAAGACTTTTTTTAGTTTTTTTAGTGCATTCAACTCACAGCCCTGCTATTTACTTAACTTCCAATCATACCTATCGGCTACCGGCTACCACAGTTAATGTTAAATATCATATCAACAATTAACTTGATGACACTTAAAAGGATGTCAGATTTTTAGCACACTATTTATTTCTCTCTCTGACCCACACACAATTATAAGCGCAACTTACGGAGGCTGAAGGGGCTCAATCCCCGAAAACATGCAAATAAAATGCTAAAATGTGCAAAATGGTGCGAAAACAAATTTTTATTAGGAATTATGATAATTTGATTAGAACTTTTGTTTTTCGAGTTTTTAATTTAGTTTGGCAACTGGGAAGACAATTAATGTGATCGAAAAAATGATAAATAAGATATAATAGATGTAGTATACCTATATAGGTATTCAAAATAGATTATACTTTTTTGAGAGATTATTTAATCGACAATCGTTATTATAATATCGTAATTTTCTTAATTACGCCTAATTATATATAAAACCACATAATTGAGCAATGATAAAGTAGATGATAGCTGTCCATCCGCATATTAATATATTTAAAAAACAAATCTAAGTTTAATGAACTCAATTTATTGATAGATAAAAACAATTTTAATTTACCTTTTGTAATAATTGGTAATTTTTTATAATTTTTCAACAAATAAAGTAACAATATAGGTATCAGGAGCCTTGTATTATTTTTTTACTCAACAAAACGCTTTTTGGCCCAACAAATAAAATTTTATTGATATTTAATATTTATAGAAAAAAAAAAAATCGAAATTTAAAATTTTCCGTTAACCGATTTTTACCGATTTTGCGTAACATTTCCCGGTTTTCCTTAATTTTTTGTTCTTGACGCTTTTGAACACTAATGGGAATATTTAACCTTCCAAATGCATCAAAAATTCATTTTCCCATTGAACAAGAAACTGAAGTGGAAAATGAACCATTATATTTTTAACTACTTATCGTGTACACAGACACACAAAAAAAACACACATCATTGTAAAATCAATACATTCATCGCTCCGTTCAGAATCTAAAATAAAAATGTGTTCGTCACATCAAAATAATTAAAAAAATCATCTATATAGTATAGTAGATGAGTATAAAAGAGTGACCATATTCGTCCCGTTTTCGTAGCCCTGTCGACTGTAGTTGTCCCCTGGGGAATAACCGGTTTTCAGAAGGTAGACCAAAAACTAACTAAAATCAAAAATATATTCTTGGAGATGGCCATGGAACAGTTGATCAACTGAGTACTAAACATTATCATTTGATAATTTCAAGTACTTATCATTTGGATTTTGGGGACACGCAAGCGAATGTTTTAATAGTAATTATGTGGAACAAAATTTTAATATTATTTATTTGTTCAAACAAAAATTATTATTCGAATAAATATAAGCACCATCTAGCTGTCTAGAATCACTTAGATACTTCTATATACCGTATAATTTTTATAAAATCTGTTCACTTCACAACAAACTTACGTTCGTTCCTTTGTACGCTCGCTTGAATTATTTATACAGTTATAAAATTGCAATCGTCAGTAAAATGTTTATCACATTCTTCAGTGTCGTTCGAGTAACAATTATATTTGTACTTCTGAATTTAATAACCATCATCCGATGGAAGAATATTTTCGATGAGTGGATTTACCAGTGGAGGACTACAGTTTGGTGTCTCTTGACGGTATATACAGTAGAGCTTCCATATAACGGTCACCAAAGGGACTGTAAATAATGACCGCTATTTAGAAGTGCCCGTCCTACAGAGGTAGAATAACACTAGGATACACTCGATGGGACCAAAAAAATTACCGTTACATGGAGGTGACCGTCCTATAGAGGTGACCGTTAACGGAAGTTTTACTGTAGTATTAAATAAACAAATTACAACACTTTTATATAATGATAAATAATAGCGAGACCTAGGTAATTTTTTTATCTGGAAACAATTCCGTGCGAGGTTAAAATGTTCACCTTTTTGACTTACCCACCTTCGACAAGGAAAAATAATATTATAATTATTTTGTGATCATTTTTGTGTTTAAGAGAACCGTCGCGGATATAGAGATGACTGTCGCGGGCACTCCCCCGCAGCCATCCGAAAATTCCACGAGCAGGCCGACACCACGGCCCGTCATTGAAGATCCGGAGGTAAATGTTAGATCTCTGTTTTATTTTTAAACTAAAAATTTACTGTCCAAAATTAGTTTTAAGCTTAAGCTTCCTTCATCCTTGGTCCCTAATCGTAACACTATAGACAACCAAACACTTTATACGTACCTACTATTCCCGTCTAACAATAATTATAATGGTCGAAATTCAATATGTTTGTATTTTGATATGCTGTTATCGCTAACCTGTTGTCCGAAACGTTTGGCTGTTATTATTAGTTTTTAGACTTATTACGACTTTACGGTAGTTTGTGGAAATGTTAAGGCAAATAAATTGTTATTTACTATTTAAGCTTTTAGTTTTGATATATTTTGGCTGCGTTATAATATTGTTTATTCAACAGGTTTCAATTAGTAACTATGCTACTGCGTTGCTATAAGCTTGATGTCCAGATATCTTGAAAATATAAATTTAATGAATAAAAATGATTCTTAATTATTACGGAAAGGTACCTACTAATATAGCTATGTTTTACACTTATCAGACGGAGACAACTAATATCTGTGTAGCGTTCTCTTAAACAAGATGTTTACCAACTTAATAATTTTTCATCTAATTCGTAAATTTTTTTTTGAATGTGGTATCTGGATAATCAATAATCTTAAGAATTGAAAATTGGTAATAGTTATTTATACTGTTAATTCAGCTTTATGAATGACCTAGTCGAGCTTACAGCATTTGACTACATCTATATATATATAAATGAGTTGTTGTTCCTTTGTCTTGCTTAAACTCGAAAACGGCCGGACGGATTTTGCTCAAATTTTTTTTAAGATGTTCGTAATTGCCTGGAGAAGCTTGGAACGATCGAGAATTATAGGAAAATCCACTGGAAAAACAGAAAATTTCTATGTAAAAAAATTCAATAGTGGCGCCATCTGTACAAAAAAAAATTAATTAAATAATAAAAAAATTAGTTTAAAATTAAAATAATAATAGTGTATTGTATATTGGTTACTATTGGTTAATCGGACATGTTTGTTGATTTGTATTGTTGTTATTGTTGTTATTTTTATTTTTTAAATAAATAATTTTGATAATGAAGTACAAGATAACTTTTTCATTTTCATCAATTACAATTTACGATGACGAGGAAAAGACGACCTGACATAGGTTGTCGCAGTCAATCAAATGCGCGAAGAGCTAATTCACGTGCTAACCGAGTTAATGCAAATAAAACACAACAACAGCTAGCAAGAAATTATGAAATTGAGAGATTCCGCAAACGCAGTTCTACTGTGATTCTTGAACGAGCTGCATTTAACTATGATCCGGCAATTATTATTATTATTATTATTATTAAACATGCAAATAAACGAAACACCAATTTGCAACATCGCCAAAAATAGCGCAATGACCAAGATCTTACAGGTATGCAAATTGATTGTTTGGGATGAATGCACAATGACCCATAAGAGGTCACTGGAGGCACTGGACAGAGCGTTGAAAGATCTTCGTGACAACCAAAATATTTTTGGTGGGGCCATGATTCTTTTGTCGGGTGATTTTCGTCAGACACTTCCAGTTAGTCCAAGATCAACTGTTGCTGATGAACTAAACGCATGCCAAAAATCATCGAATTTGTGGCGGTACGTAAAGACAATACAATTAACAACTAACATGAGAGTTTTTTTGCAACAAGATGAAACTGCTAATGTGTTTGCGAAGCAGTTGTTAAACATTGGAAATAATAAAGTTGAAGTGGACTCCACGACCGGATTTATCAGAATACCCACAGATTTCTGTCACATCACAGACTCAAAAGAGGAGCTTATTCATCGTGTTTTCTCAGATATAGCGCAACAGTTAAATAACCATAATTGGCTGGGTGAACGAGCAATATTGGCGGCGAGAAATATACTCGTAGATGTCGATGATCTCAATGAGAAAATTCAGAAATTTATTCCGGGACAGTTGTTTTCTTTCAAATCAGTCGACAACGTTATGAACCAGGATGACGTAGTCAATTATCCAACGGAGTTTTTGAATTCACTGGAATTGCCTGGACTACCACCTCACAATTTGCAGCTAAAAGTAGGATCAATTGTCATCATGCTGCGTAACATTAATCAACCTCGACTGTGCAATGGAACAAGACTGGCTGTGAAAAAGGTAATGAACAACGTCATTGAAGCAACAATCATAAAAGGAAAATACAAAGAAGAGGATGTATTGATCCCACGTATACTGATGATTCCAACGGATTTACCATTTGATTTTAAACGTTTACAATTTCCAATACGTCTTGCATTTGCGATGACCATAAATAAATCTCAAGGCCAGTCGTTGGAAGTTTGCGGAATAAACTTGGAATTTCCCTGTTTCGCGCATGGACGTAGCATGGACGTAGCAATTATACGTAGCATGTTTGCGCGTCGGAAAACCGTCATCTTTGTTTATTTATGCACCAGAAAAAAAAACAAAAAATATAGTTTATCAGAAAGCTTTAAATTGATTAACAGACTGTATCATAACTATGTGTGTCTGTCAATAAAAAAATGAAACCTTATAAATATACAGTATTTCAGGATAAATCTGTTTTGTAAGTAAGCAACATAATGTGTAATTAATCGAAAATAATAATAAAAATTCATTCATAACTATCATTTTTTCTTTATAAATTATGGAATCATTTTGTTTGTTTTAAGTTTTGTTTTATACAAAAGTTTTGGTCTTTTATTTATCGATTGCGGAAGTACGAATATACGTACTGATATACGCTCATATACAAGAAAGAAAAAAAAGAATGTTGTATATCATAATAGATTAGAATAATAAACGTTTTGGTATAAATCTAGTTTAGCGGCTCCTCGAATTTTCGACTTTTTTTTTTGAAACACATGTAATTCGACGAGTTTAGAACGATGGGGCAAAAATAAATTTGCGGAAATGATTAGTTTTGAAGTTATGGACTTCCGAAGATCGCTATTTTCGGTGTTTTACTCATGCGCGCAACGTTCTATTTTAACGCTCTTAATAACGAATTTTTAAATTATTTTATTTTATAATTATTTTATATCTGCAACTGCGTAATCACTGCCCATATTCTACGACATAACTTACCCTGTAGCTTACTTAAGGTGGTGTTGCATAGCAAGTCGGGGGATATTTTCGATTTGCGGAGCGTAGCGAAGGCGCCGAGAAGCGTAGCGACGAGTGCCGGTAGCTGTGTAATCACTGCCCACATTATAAGAGCGTTAAAATATTTTTTTACGCGCCCATGCGTATTAACGTAAAATCGCGAACTTCGGAAGTCCATAACTTCAAAACTAATCATTTTCGCAAATTTATTTTTGCACTATCGTTCTAAACTCGTCGAATTACATATGTTTCAAAAAAAAAGTCGAAAATTCGAGGAGCCGCTAAACTAGATTAGTTCCAACGTTTTTTTTGTAATATTTTTTTCATTAATTTTACCAATTCGAATTCAATATTCATAATTAAGACAGTACAACATCTGTCGGGTCAGCAATTAACACACAGTTGAATACATATAAGAGGTAGGATTTTTAACGGGCTACGAAGTGCACGGGTTCAGCTAGTAGGTAATAATTATGATTGTATAATAAACTAGCTGATCCTGTGCACTTCGTTTCCCGGCAACCAATAATTATTATTATTATAGCTTCAAAATCCATGGAAACCATTTATAAAAAAAAATTTCCGTCGGAAATCTCAAAATTCCTGTTTGAGTACCTCCCGGGGTTGGTCCTCTCCCTTTTTAAATTAGCCTATCTTCTTTATATACAAAACATTCCACCGGAAATTTCAAAATAATATATAATTGGTTGCCATGGTAATATGGAGACACACAGGGTCGGAAATCTCTAAATAATATATAAATGGTTGCCATGGTAACATGGACACACACACTGACACACATACATTCATTTTTATATATAGATATATATGTTCGTGATAATGTATTAGGGTTACTGCATTTGGCATTGTATTCCACGTTTTTATTACTAAACTATTTGTTTCGATAACAGATCTTAAAATATTAATTTAAAATAGGTTCCTGTGAATAATATTTTTTAACTGCAATAAAATAACTAAGACGCTTTGTTTAAATATAAAATGTTGTCGACATTTGAACTTTAAATGCTTAAAAAAACGTGCCCTATGTATGTTTTATATTTTTCAACTTCTAGGTATTAATTATAATAACGATTTATCAGGAGAAACTATGTATTGAGTTTTTAAGCTTTTTGATTTACCGCCACAACTTTAACAAGGACGCAGAGGCTAAAATATATTTTATTTCGTTCTACACACTTTACATTAAACTTGGAGTTACTGTGCCCTCCACCTACAAAATAAGTGTATTTAATTCATAGATAAACATAGAGTAGTCAATTTCTATTTTTCTTTATCTACAGAGTACAGACTACATCACAATAAAACGATTTATGTCGGTATATTGGTACGATTATTAATTATTACTATACATAATTTTACAGTAAATGCACTGAACTATATAATATTCAAACAGTGAATTACGAAATGAAAATCCCCGATTTCCCAGACTACAATATTAGTATATTAATCACAATCACATGAAATTGATTGATCAAATGTTTTTTTATAATTATTACCACGTTGTTAATATTTAATTACAAATATAGGTACACAATGTTTGGGAATACTTATCATTGAAAAAAAATAATATATGGTAAATAATTTTCAAACATTAACAATGAAGGTTCTATTAAAAGAATAGGTACATTAATTACCTAGGTAAATTAATTAACTATTGTTTGATAATTATTAATTGTATTATTTAAGCACCTGCAAGGACGCATTTAAACATTATCGTATATATTATTATTTTGAGATTATTTTTGTGTTTAAGGAAAACGGATTTAAACATTATATTGTATTATAAATTTATAATATTATGATCATATTATATTATTTCGATGTTGCTTTTGTGTTTAAGGATACTGCCGCAGCCGACATCCCTTTCTTCCGCTATTACGTTGGGCCGGTGTTATATTGTACACAGCCCCTGCCACCCCCGGCAAGCGTAATTATTGCGGCAAATTTTTCTTACCTCCGCTATATCGGCCCTGCAATTTTTGATGTGATGGGGCCGCCGCCATTGGCTTGTTGTGTGGCTGAGTCAAGATTCACGTATCCGCCGTCATCCTCGTGCAGAGTCATTAATATTATGATAAAAATGAATCTGTGTTTAATATTTTGCTTTCCGGGTTATCGTTTCATTTGTAACATACAAGATTTTCAAGGAAGAAATTCGAGTTCAAGAGCATTCAAGAAGTTACATGTGCAATATACAAGCGATACGTATCAGACCAGTATCGGACTCAGACTTAAATACGAACCGATACGTATAACTATTCCATATCGATACGCATCGAATTTTTCTCCTTGAAAATCTTCATAAATATAGGTTCACAACAATTATTATTAATGTTCAATTGTATTATAAATGTATGTATTATTATAAAAAAATGTATTTATTATTATAAAAATGTATGTATTATTATTAAAATGTATTATTGTAAGGTTCAATAAAATAATAAATTTGTATGAACTATTAATTTCATGGATACCTACGGAGATTATAGGCTTCGGCAGGCCCCCCACAAGGGGGGGGGGGGGAAGCTGGCCTGGCTATTTTAAAAGTCAAATGAAACTGGAAATTTATAAATTTTGATAAGAATACTTAATTTATATTAAACTAGCTGAACCCGTGCACTTCGTTGCCCATTAAGTGTACCAAATATATGTGACTCAAACTTTGTTCAATTCGTTATTTAATATTCGGTGTATGGTTTCAAAATAAATCTTAACTTTTCCGTTGCCCGGAATAAAAATTCTGATTCGCAACAGTACATTACGCGGTAGATCGCGGACCCCGTGCTGTATGTACGTTAGTGTATGATTTAACTCTAAAGTATCAAAGTTATACCAAGTTTGTTGTATTCTACCTATGGTGGATTGATATAATCAATTAATACAAAATCCTAACCTTCCTAAAAATTCATTCAAATCGGTCTAACCATTTAGGAGGAGTTCAGTCACAACCACGGTTTAAGATAGTCCTATCTTAAACCGTGGTCACAACACACGTACAGTAGAATTATTGCGCTTAGCAACACATTTTTATATTATATGAAATCAACAAACATGCCCGATTAACCAATAGTTACCAATATAATATAATGCACTCAGTGGCGGCGCCAAAGGCGGGCCCGGGCGGGCCATAGCCCGCCTTAGAAACCCCTGGCCTGGCCCACCCGTTGGCCCGCCTAAAAATTTTGATTAAATTTAATAGTTGAAATTATTATTTTTAAGTACGTAAATAGAACATATCCCTGTAATTTCGTGGTCTGGTTTTCCTAAATCACCCACAGCTATAATACATGGATATAATATAGATTGTTTACGTTTTATGTTTGGTGCGGTTGTTCGCGGAAACGGCTTGGACGGGATTACGACAATATTATTGTATAAATCTAATTTTAGATAATTCTGAAATATGACTGTTAGTCATAACTCATAAGGAATAGATTACAATCATCAATTCTCATGGCAATCGTAGAATAATTTTAAAATAAGTTAAAATATGATTATTACCTTAGGTAATTCCGTTTACCTATTATTTATTTAGTTACATAATTGTCTAATATAATAATTATATTGTACAAGTATTTAATAGTTGTTTTATATTTCATTATGTACCTAGTTATGGTTTGCTAATGTATTAATATGTATTCAATTATAAACTTTGAAATCAAAATTTTTTAGATATATAATATTATGTTGTTTATTTAATAAAGAAAATATAAAGGATTGCAGTTTTATGTATTTAATTTTACTTTTCTTTTTAAATAAGTATCTGATAAATAAATAACCCAACTCACCAAAACTCCTGGTCACTGAGACTGTAACTCAACTACCATTTTTCAAGGGGGGAGGTCAAAGACCTTAAGAAATTAAATAAACAATTTTTATTACAAAAGTACTTATAGGTACTTATGTATGTAGATTCAAAGGTGGGTATTCCAAAAAAGGACACTCCGGCCCCTGTCACCCCCCCCCCCCCGTTGATTAAACTACCATACGTCCAAACAACTGTGCCTGCCCAAATATATGTTGGCCTCCCTTTGGCCCGCCCTGGGAAAAATTCCTGGCGCCGCCACTGAATGCACTGTTGCGCCACTGTTGTATTTTTGACATACAGATTTGAGATTTCCTACCTTTCCGGTGGATTTTCCTAAAATTTTATTTCGTAAAAACCTTCTCCTTGCAATTACGAACATCTTAAAAAAAATTTGAGCCAAATCGGACCAGCCGTTCTCGATTGATGAAGTGTTATACATTTTTGTCTCCATTTTTATATATATAGATAATATTTTATAGGGCTCTCAAAACATTTAGTACAGGGGCCCAATATTTAATGTGGGAGGCAAACAATGCATTGGAAGGGTTACGGGGAAAAACGATCATATAGTTAAAGGAAAGAATAAGTCCTTTTGGTTAGTTTCATAACGAATCGACACGTGAATCGAGTTATGAAAAAAGATCACGGTCAATGATATACCTAATACAGGTTTAAATTTACCATAACAGGAAAAAAAGGCCACATTTTAGGAATATTGACTATTATCGTTTTTCCCTTTAACCCTTCATTCGTTGCAACATCAATACATTTGTTTAATAAAATTAAAAATTATTATTTGATATTATTAAAAATCTAAAACATCATAATATTAGAATGCAAACATTAAAGGATAAGTGAAATATTGCAAAATATAATAATAATAGTGTTATTATAATGTGAAATGTTTATACATCGGCGTACTTCCTATAAAAAAATATGTACCCATGTGTCGGTGTCCGTATCCGTGTATCAATTCATAATATTTTGTGTCGTGTACAATATTATATAAGAATCTAACTTGATTTTGGAGACGAAGGAAACCGGTTTGTTTGTTTATTTATTATTGTTCTTCTTCTTATTATTATTAACTATTTATTTGTTTTTTGCACTTGATATTTTCCATTTGAAATATATATTAATTATTATTCATTGAACAAATAATTTATTGTTACATATTTTTCTACTTTATCTCTATTCTATAATAAAAAGAATAAAAATTACCACTCCAGTGGTTGAATTCAAAATGTAGGATATATCATTTTCAGAAATTAGCAATAACAATAACTACAATATACAATACATGTAATTATATTATATTATTTGTATAGCCAAATATAGTCTTATGTTTTTAAATTAAATTATAAAAAAATAATTTCTTCCGGAGGAAGGTCGGGCAGCTAGTTATTCATAAGTGCGCACACGCCAGGATAGGCAGTTGAATATATTACGTGACATTATTTTTATGTGTACATGGTTATATACGTCCCTAATCCCTATGATACAGATAATAGGTGAACAATATAAGTTAAGTGTGTTACACTAAATTATTAATAGCATCTATAACTTATAAAACGCTGGATTTGAAAAAAAATTATAGTTATAAATTAAAATTGTATTTTATGATTATTATTAGGTAAAACATATATTTCTATAAATTAAATCAAAACATTTATGTCCATTTCAAGTACCTACCCTATATAGGTATATGCACCTATTAATTATAATTATTCTACGACCGGGGACTGGAAAAACGACAGCGTCGTTTGTACCTCGCGTATTTTATACATTTCTAGTTCCGAACTAAGATATGCGACTACAACACTTGGATATAGTACCTACATTCTTCGTTGAATATTTATTTAAATTCTTAAAAGTAAATTTAAGCCCCAAAATAATATGACAAATTTACTTTAAACATAGACTCTTTCGGCTGAATCATTGACGTGTGTTTACTGCGACATTGACGAGGAAACGCTCCAGAATACAGAACTTAAAATATTGTGATTTATGAAATATAAAATTATACGGATCGCAGTAAGTTTTCGCTCATATCTGGTTTGCTTATTGAAATTTTAGAATTTTTAATTGACTGTATCTTCTACAACGACTTTGAGATTTGCCATAGAATATAAATGATAGATATTTTACTAGGTATTGGCGATTGAAAGCTTATCAATTATCAGACCGGCGGGGGTGGATCTGTAACGGGGAACATGTAAAATAATATAAAAATGATACACAGCGTCCCCGTTACATCTTATCAATTTCAATCGCCAATACCTACGTCAATATGATGAATCCACGGATATAAATATATAATATAATGCAACTTTTTATATCAAAGAATTCCGAGTTAGGGAACAATATTTGTTTGTTGAAATTTGAAATATAATAATATGATAAATTATTTAAATTATTATTTTCGTTTATTAATTGAACTATTGATTAAGATGGTGAATAGATATCAAAAGTATACGAGCATATTTTTATAAAAGCTTATTGTATTTTATGAATCATTAAATAAAAATGTGATTCCTGGATTTTAGAATCTTTATCTTTAGAATTAACATAAAGATATAGATACAGTACCTTAGTTACTAAGGCTTAGTACATCAAATGTACAGAACCTACTTTAATACCAACTAGATTTGTAAAATTCCTAGTCTAACATTTTTTACGAATACTGCCAATCGCAAAATTATTAATTATTATTTAATATTATGTTAATTTGAATTGTGTCGGGTACCTATAATTTATACTTTAGATTCTGAGCGGAGCGATGAATGTTTTAATTTTACAATGATGTGTGTATTTAATCTTTTAATTTTTTTTTTTGTTGTGTATATGTTAGTGGCAAAGTAGGAAATCCGGGCATTGTTATGCAATGCCCTAACATTTTGAGTAATGTAAGAATGACTATTTTAATACTCAATTTTTTCATACATTGACCGGGAATTGTACGAGGTTGCCGGGCAAAGTGTACCCCGCCCGCATTTAAGTGGGCAAAGTGAATTAATTAGTCCACACATTTATGTCGAATGGTATTTATACGTAACATTAACTAATATTTAAATAAATTAAAACTATTGAAATAACTATAATTTAATAATAAATAATATTCAACTTGTTCATGTCAAACTACTTTTAGATAAAAATATGAATTCTTCAGTAGGAGGTACCATACTGGATAATAGATTTAAAAACTATTAAAAAGCAATTAATATGTGGAGCGCCTATTAATTCAAGTTTTTTTTATGATTATTAAAAAATGCAGTAAAATGTTTCATTTTATTTTTAATATATTCAATATTTAATCTACAGTGCCCAAATCTAAATGAGCACTGTATACAATGCCCGGACAATGTTAACTTATTCCAACTTTGCCCTCGAAAAACATAATAAAGTATATGCAAAAAAGTACGTAATAAACTTGGTATGCTAAAACGAAGACGGCCTTTCGACTGTTCGGTCTGGCGTATTTTATACATTACGCTTTTGGGATTAAACGTATAAATGCTTCTACGTCACCCAGTTAACAGATTATCCGTGGCAATAAATATTTAATTTAAGTCTAAAAAGTAAATGTAAGCCCCAAACTAAAATGGAAACAAACTTACGCGTAAACATCGACTCTTCCGGTAAAACCTAGCTAGAGTGCCGCCGTCGCCGAAGAATCAGTAGTTATCCTCATCCATCTTCATCTCACTCCGAACTGCAACTTGAAAATATCGAAATATACTATGAGAATAACGCGATCATAACGAAATGTGCAAGCTACATTATAATATATAGGTATGGCTTAACGAACTGTCCATCAGTATAGGCTTATTATTTTTTTATTCACTGAAATTATTAGAATTGTTAATCGTCTCCGACGAATGTCGACAATTGACTATTGCCATGGAAAATAGATGATATAAAATATATTATTTACGAAGGTAAATCCATAGAACTTGTATATTATACTCAATGCCTATACGGTCTATTGTTAAATCATATGTTAATTTACAGAAATATTTGTGATCTGCAATGTTTAATCTCTTTTCTACGTCTGCAATGTATATGCTATCCTGGTTTTCTATTTCTGTATAGTTCGCTTGCACAATTTAACCATACAAACTGGTGGGCTGACTACGCCGCGTACCTACGTATGAAAATACCAAAAATTTCAATTAGCTATAACTTTAATATAAGCCTAACCCCCAAATTCAGACTTCATTTTCCATTAAAAACGTATGATTTCACGCAGTTCATTTTTGCAATATCGTTCTTAATTCTTTGTGACTTGTAATATACATTATGGATTACCTGCCGAAAAAAAATTGAAAAATTCGCGAGGGTGCTAAACTAGATTCTATAGTTCTTTAGCATACTCTTGAAACTTGTGTAGTGAGTAGTGAGTAGTGAGAATGGAAATATTCTAGAACCAAAGTTTTATCAAATGTATAATAAAATTGAATATTATACAATGATGTAATACTCTATTTGTAATAATTGACCACCTTTGTGATGGTCTGTTTCATCAATAATTTCCTCTTTAATAATTCCATTAAATACTTTATACTTGATTATCCATGTTCTCCTGTTTAACAATTCCAATAAATATTAAATAATTAATCATCACGTCCAATAAGTGGGGTCGATAACACTCTAGAACTGTGTATTATATCATTATACATTTATACCTAAGAGAAATTGCAAAACAGTTGATTTTTTCACTAATAAATAATAGGTAGGTAGATTACTAATGTATAAATTAAATATTTAAATATTGCATAACAATGCATAAATGGTAGGTACTATGAATGGTCCATGTCCAAGTGTCATAACTTTTAATTTAAAAGCAATTTCATGATAGAAATAAATAAGCAATATGGGAGTTGTGTACCAGTCAACATCTCTATATACAACCGTGGTACAATGGTACAAAGAACAAAATAATAATAATAATAATATGTACAATATTACTGTGAAATTACATATTCATATATGCAAAATAATTACTATTATTAAATCAAGGTGGATATAAATATCCTATACCTTGTATTAAATTATATATAAATAAATTGTTATTACGAGTTACGTCGACGACATCAGCTGTTGGCACGTTCCTAACTTCTTGCGCGTAATGACGACACGGCCGATAATTTAGTTGCTTTGTATCTTTTTTCCCCATTTTACCGTGTTGACTTGCGAACAAAAACATCTTATCACCGTAATCATATTCGTCTTTCTCTTTTTATTTTTATTCAGAATTTTTCCTGTGGCCCGTAGGTAATGGTTGTTAGTAAATCTGTTTTTGTTTTTTAGTTTTAGTTGTTGTTATTATTATTATTATTATTATTAATTATATATTATTATTAAAGTATTGTGGTGATACATTTTGAATGCACAATCATTATAACTTTTGTCCGTATATCCTACGATCCTGGCATCAAACCATTGCTTATCCAGTTACGTTACAAGTAAGTGCTATGGATCATCTTGTCGCATTCTTCCTTTCCGCTATGTCACAAGAACGATATTATTAAGTCGCAAAATAGTCGGGCACATTATCGGCGGCGAGCCAAACCTTCAACTTGATTTTGAAATTAGTAATATATTTTAACTATATAGGTCGTAATTACTGCCCAAAAAAATTTTTTTTGTTAAATGTAGGCCACCACTTAGCACAAATTTGTTTAAAAATATTCACTATACTTATGTTTGTATTTTGACGTATTGTGACATTAACTTATTTATTGTAAATTGCAGTGTTATGAATAAGCTCTAGTTTTGAATCTAAACTATACGAATTGGAAGATTCAAAATCAATAATGACCACCCAAATCAATTCCAAATGGTCTTGTGATGTCTGCACTTATGATAATTACCATTCGTCATTGAAATGTGTCATGTGTAGAAGACCCAAACTGCAGTTGTCCCAAGCTCAGGACATATATAGTCTTAGAGATGAACTTCCTGTTGAACCTCAACCTCAACTAATTGAAGGTAAAATTTAGTTATATAATCATTATTAACTGCATATGTATTGATACATTTTTGTTGTGAATTTAGCGTCTGGGGAAATTGATAACCGTGATAAAATAATTGATAGCAATCTAGTTGATGCACTTAACGAACAATTCAACACTGATTTGAAGATCAGTGATAGAGCTAATTCACCAGAAAATGAAGAGGCTTCATCTAGTTTAGAAACACGAGCACTTACCAAATGGTCTTGTGCTGCTTGTACATATCAAAATTGGCCTAAAAGTTTTAAATGTATCATGTGTGGTAAGATATATATTTTAATAATTTGATAAAAAAGTTAAATAAAATACAACATTTGTTGGTCATTGTTAAAACTTGATATACTCATGAATAAATCTATTTAACAGGAACAAGAGGACCTCGTAAAACATCACCATCACCCGATCATTCATTATGTGAACCTCCCACTATCATAACAAAACGAGTTAAGTCACCAGAAAAGGACCTAGCAGCAACTATTAATACAGATTCAAATATTTGCACATTAAAAAGGTTAGTTTATTTTATAATTTTACATAATAAATTACATTTTATTTTTATTTAATATAATTAAATTATTTTTTTTTTGTTTTGCATGTAACCCATTTAATAATATAATGTAACAATTTTGCACTAATAATGAAATATTATAAAAATATTTGTATAATATCCTTCTTAAACTTCATTACGCTATAAAATAAAAAAAAGATTCCTCAGATACCCTAAACCAACATCTTTGTGTAAATTGAATTAATATTACCTATAATATAAATGTTAATACATCAGGTTTTACAAAACTTATTCACTCAATTCACTAAATTGATGTATTATAACATTTTAAATTCTTTACCCACAAATAATTTTTCTTTTATTGTAGATCTTCATCAAGACGTCGTTTGGATGACATTAATAGTAACTATGATAGAGCCTGGCTCGCTGCTTGTGTAGGCGTAGTTCAAGGTGATTGGAGTCCTATTGCAGCTTATTTACACGCAGGTGGTGATCCAACCAGGTCATTGACATCAACTGAAGTAACATTACTTAATAGACCATCAGCGTTTGATACTGGACACACTTTAGTTCACCTTGCTGTTAGGTAAAGTATTATTATTATTATTTTCAGTTATTACGATTTATAATAGGTTTGTATATAAATAGGTAAATCATATTTAACATTATATTGTGTTGGTACCTGCTACTTGTATTGTTATTTTAAGAATTTAATTTCCGCTGTAAATGTTGTTTATGTAATGTTTATAATTATTATAGTATTTTATTTTAAAATAAATAATCGTACTTATTGATAATAGTACTTTAGATTAAATGTTAAATATATTTTTATTTTTATGTATTAGGGTTCAATATTATTCATAAAATAGTATGTATTTTAAAATTATAATAAGCCGAATATCTAAATATTATTATATTTTATATAGATTTCATCGTGAAGAAATTTTATCAAATCTTTTAAATGGAATTAATGCTACTAGTAGCTCAACAACTGTAAAACGAGTACCTTCTCATGTTGCCCATCAACTAGCAGATGAGATTGGAAAACATTTTCTTTCAACAATACGTGTAAGAAAATCCCTAATGCCGTGTCCATTTGTTACAGAATTTGCAACATTTTCCCTACCCTATGGTAAATTATTTAAATATATAACAATAAGAATTCATTAAATCGTAAAAAATATTTATCAACTTCTAGAAATTGAAGAACTTCCAAGACCAGTTCAAAGGCAACTACTTGATGAACTGCTTGATCGCAATGTTCAACATGAATTGGAAATTGAAGAAGTCCCTCCTGTGATTAATTGGTCATCTGAAGTCTGTGATGGATTATGTTCTAGACTATATGCATTATGGAATCGTTCAGCTGGTGATTGTTTACTGGATTCCTTAATGCAGTCTACCTGGGGTATTTTCGATAAAGACAATATACTAAGGAAAGCTTTAGCCGATTGTTTACATGAAAGCAACATGATGTAAGTAGATTATAAATTATTTTTGATTCATTTAATTTATGGTTTGAAATTGATGTAGGTTTTATCCAAGATGGAAAGAGTATGAAGCATGGCAAGCAAAACAGTTAGAATTTTGTTTAGACGAGTATCAATGGGCTGAAGATTGGGCTGCATTAGTATCTCAAGCTGAAAGGCCTGGGTCAAGCTTAGCTCAACTTCATGTATTTGCATTAGCTCATGTATTGCGTCGACCAATTATTGTATATGCTGTTAAATATGTGAAAAATTATCGTGGAGACCGTTTAGGTTATACAAATTTTGAAGGTAATACATTTAATATTTATAATATGTGCAATTTTAGTTTTTGAAATATTTAGTTTCCAACACTATAAATTCAACCATGCATAATATTATTCTAAACATCTTAAGATAATCTTATTCTAGTATACGATTTTAAGTGAACTATTTATTAATACTGTTTTGACTGTTCAAAAATATCTCCGATTATTTGAAATGTTTTAGATATTTAAATTCAAAATTTTTTTCTTTTGATTTTAGGCGTTTACTTGCCACTTCTATGGGAATCAAGTTTTTGTATTAAATCTCCAATAACCTTAGCTTATACACGAGGACATTTTTCTTCACTGGTGCCTGTTGAACCATTACCTCGGGGAAAGAGTACTACATACTTGCCACTTGTTGATCATGATCACAAATTATTACCAATACATTTTGTTACAAAATCCGAAGTAAAAAGTTTGATATATTTTTTCTTTTAACGTAATTTTTTTATTTATTTGTTTAATCTTTATTTTTTAGATGGGACATGAAGAGAATATTTTAAAACAATGGTTAGACGTTTGTTTAACAGAAAATGGTTTATTATTAGCTCGACAGCGTTTGCATAAACGACCATTGTTGGTTGCTCAAATGCTTGAGGAATGGTTAAACTATTATAGAAAGCAAGCGTAAGAATAATTTAAATACAATTTATTAGCACAAAATGATTTATTTCCATCTTTTATTATCTAGTCAAATGACAATCACGCCATTTTCACGGCCTATTTCTATACAAGACTATTCAAGTGAAGGAGAATCTGAACAAGAATAGTTTATGCTTTGCCAGTGTAGTGAGTTTCCTATATTTACAATATTTCATGATGTACAAATAAATCTTTAAATCTCAATATTTTTATTATTAATTATGCTTGTCACTATTAGATTTTTTTATGAAAGTCATATTATAAAACTGTTTATGTTTGATATGTACCTTAACAGGGTTCAAAGAAATTATTAATATTTATTTGAGCTGCTCTATTTATTATATCTAAAATATATAAGATTATTCATTAGGAATTTTCATTTAAATACATTTCCCAAAAAGTTGAATATAATTAAATAAATAAGTATGAACTTATGAATTAATTTATATATTAAATATTTAAAACTATACTAAAATATTAAAAATATCTTTTCGTGAATATTAATTAATAGATTATGTATTATTAATTATTATTAATATTAATAAAAAATGAAAAGATATTCTCAAATATAATATAGGTTAGGTATATTTTTATAGATTAAAAATAAATTTATATCACATTTAAATGCAAGTAAAAAAAAAAATCATGCATTGTAGGGTTAAAATAATAAATTGTTATTATATTAATAATAAATATTCGTGATAATTTAATACATACTTTATATATTATGTAATTTATAATTTGTGTGTATTTAATAAATTTGTAAAAACTGTTTTGTTATAATTTTGAAATTTACTTTTCTTAATTAAATTTGCTTGCGCATCTAATCACAATTCACAAGTCTATTATTACTTAAATCAAAATATTAAAATTATATTTCATTTAATTCTTTAACTACATTTAGAGTTTAAACAGACTATTCTAATTCTAGTCAAGTTTTTCTTATTATGTTTAGTAGGACGTTTATTTCTTTTTATTTTTATTGAAAACACATTGACATAAAACTCGAGTGACTTAGTTCATTGTGTTCAAAAATTATTAACTATTTATTATCTTTCATTTAAAACATATTAGATGTCTTATTAACAAACAACCTATTTTAATAACTACTATACGACCACAATTTAGTTATTGATTTTGAATTCTTTTTTATTATGTTTTACGTCTAAAACAATACCAAATATTTAGAAAATATTCTGATTATTGCTATGATTTATTACAAACTGGCTGATGGTTACACTATTTCCCAACTTATATTAAGCACTGCCAGTAATTCAATACTTTATACCAATTTATATTAATACATTTTATACTAAAATTGTATTTTCACTTAAAATTAAATAAATAAGTTGAAATTAGATTTATTGTACTTAAAATTTATAATTTTAGCTCAAAAATTAAATAGTTTAATTACATCTAATGTACAGATTTTGACTATGAGTAACATATTTTAATTATTTCTTAGATGGTTAATTGTTTATTATGGGTTTGTTAAAATATACTCAGGTATAATTTGGGAAAACTAAATTAAAATATAGAATAATCGACATTTTTATATTTAAATTAATGTATTTATGTTAAATAAGAATGTTGGAAATACTTGACTGTTTATTGATTGTACCAAATACAAAAAAAAAAAATGATTTAATGTGTAACTATTAACTGTTAGGGGACAAAAACGTATTTACCTATTGAATTATTGTTGTGTTACTATTGTTAACAACAAAAAAAGGAATTTATTATGTTAGGTTTATGATTGTAAATTGATATGCTGATGTGTCAGTTTTTAATGGACATAGAATTGTAAAGGCACTACTGTATGAATTACATATTTTATAATAGTGACGTTTCTCTCAATAAAAAATATATTCTGGATGCTGTTTGTAACAGCTGATAAATATGGATTTATAAAGAAATTATCATACACAATGATTGCACAATACCAGAATGTGTGCTACATATTTAAAAATTAATTTATAAAATCATATACCTAATAAATTAGAATATAAGATAGATGTATTATAATTTATAATTATCAAAGGCTGTAAATGGACAATTACAAAATAAAATTGTACTGTTTGTCTGTTCATATTTTCCAAGTACAATGTTTAAGACACTGGCAGCATCTATAGGTGTAGTGTCTTCTTGATTATAATATTGGAAGCCTACTATATTATGAACAATAAAATAAGAAATAATATAGGCCTTATAATAATTATATTTTAATTTGACAAAAAAATATATTTTAAATATGCCTCAATAATATTTATAGTTAGTTCTTAAAATAATATTATTACCGAACAGTTTAATTAATATTTAGTTTTCACGTACAAACAGTATAATGTGTATTGTGTATAGATTGCCTTTTCTTTAACACATAGTCAATAGGTATATACTATTTTTAGTTTCATTAATAATTTGTTGTGTTTTTAACTTTTGGGTTAGACTTATTGATGACACTTGTCGTGAAATTCATAGTCGGGTTCTTTTGTTAATATTATATTTTTAATTTGTTGAAATAAAATAAAATGTCAAATGTTTATGTAATCATGTTTTTATTTCTTGTTATTCTTAGAATAATTTATTTTATCATAACTCTTTAGAGAAATGATGACAATATTATTATATAGGTAATGTTATGAGTTATGTATAATGGCATACTACATATTATATTTAATTATATTCTATTAAAAATGTGTAGGTAAAAATAATATGAGTCATCAAATTTCTGACTATACTATATATTGTATGTATAATGTTCAAACTAGTATATGTATATAAAAAAATTAATTAGAATGGACAAAAGATAGAATCAATTTGTTTCAAACTGTTTTTTAGCTTGGATAAAATTGACAAAATGATATTTAGTTGTTTTTATTAACAAACATTTCATTGATCACAATGGTTTTGTTAAATCCATCTAGAATGATTGTAATTATCTCAGTAACTGTAAACATACCTTAAATTAACCTCTAAATTCTAATAAAAGTAACTTATAAAAATATGTCATAGTATAAAAAAGACAATTTATTTACACTTAAATACATTTATAAATGATTATTGACATTGATGGCAATTATACAGCGTTAAATGTTAATACAGCATGATTGCTCCGTTAGTTTTTTCTTCAATGATTGGTGATGGTGACTTTCTCGAGCGATTACTGGTTGCCCAGAACACGATGAAGATATTCAACATGTGTAAAATGGATGCAAGAATGATGAACCTAAACAATCAAAAAATTATTTTAGAGTTCTTAAAAAAGTTGTCTCTTAGTTTATGTTGAAAGCGACTACAGTAATTTAAATATCCAAGTATTAACTACTATATATCTCTAAATGTTCAGTTTGAACAGCCATACCTATTCCCCATGTTCCTAGGTTGGTGTTGGCATAGAACAATATGTTGGTATAAATGATAAAACACGGTTGCTCTACCAATAATGCAAGTTAAGGGGATTGGAAGCTGCGATTTTTCGTCTTTGTCTAACACACATGGAACATAGAAATTTAGACCTGTGTTCATTTCAACGTATCAATTGATTTAGTGAAGCGATAGCCGATATGAATTCTAAAAACTGATTTGAATTTGTCTATAAATGTCAATAAAATGTTATTCGTTGAGTCTTAAACTCTTAAAGCTTTAATATAAGGCTCCTACTATATTGTTACAATGACAATTGAAAAATATTAAAAAAATCCAGTCCCATTTTTTTTTTTATAAGCATTTTAAGTTCAAATCTTGACAAAATACGTAAGAATCACGAAAATGTGCAAATTATTTTGAGTTAGAAACACATAAAAAATTTTATACAAGATTCCTCAACAGTTTGTCTATCTTTATCAAAAAAAAAAAAATGTCTATTGTAAAGACAAATTAAATTATTATGAGCGTTTGAACTTGAATTTTTACGACATTGGATATTCACTGGATTTTTCATGTAAAGATTTTGTTGTATTTCAAAAACGGATACTGTAGATACATTAAATTTGGACCATATTATGTTTATTTTATCAATTCCCAAACATGATAAAATTTTCAAAATATTTTGACTCGTTTTGAGCTGTTAACGCACATTTTCATTTTTCAATATTTTTAGTTTTTTTTTCTATAAATGTCAATACAATTTTATTTGTTGGGTCAAAAATCGTGAAAATGTAATACTAAGTTCTTGGTATATTGTTTCAATAGCGGTTAAAATTATTAAAAATACATAAGCACAATTTTTTTATAAGCTTTTATAGTTTGATTTTTGACAATATTTCAAATTTGAAATTTAAAATGATTTTGTAGTTTAAAATGTATAATATATTTAACTTTAATAGTTAAGCTTTGAAAATTTAAACAAGTTTCCACGTAAATAGGTTGATAAATTACTTTATTCACAATAATATCAAATATACTTAGTAATATCATAGGCTGACTGACCGTTTTCGCTCAGAATCGTTTTTCGGATGCAATGATATATATCATTGAATTAAAATTTAACACCATCCATTGCAGTGACCCACTTGTAACCTACTGTCAGCAGAGCGACACCCACTTGCCCACCTTTTTATTGATTTTAACATCTCCAAAAATGTTTATGTACTGTTTCTTTTTTTTAGTACTAATTTTTTTAAGATTTAAAAAAAAAATGTGGGGTGTTAGAAAAATACCGAAAATCACCGCTTCACCCTTCAGTGGTTTACTGGTATGTATACTCTATTGAGTTGTGTACAATTTTTGTTTCTATGATTTTTAATTATACTTGTGTCTTATTGACTATAGGTACTGATTTTATAAGCTGTCGTTTTGATTATACACTTCCCAAAATTACTTATAGGATCTTTCAACAAAAACTAAATGACACGTATTAAAATTATTTGTTGATCAAGGGTTTTGTTTTTTTTTATCATAACCCAGTTCAATTAGGCCACAATTAGGTACCTATCCTACAAAATGAGATCTTCTTAGTCTCCTCTAGAACTACCTACACTAAGTGAACACCACATTAGTCCAACGTCTGTTGTCCATTTGAACTCTTCAATATTCATCATATTTTCTCCTACCAGCAACAAATTATTCTCCCTATAGTAGTGTCATTAGGTGTACTGTGGATGAGGTGAGTTCAAGCACAAACACGAAATGCGTGATTTCATGAACGAAATTCGTACCTATTCTATATTTTATCTAAGAATTAGACGAAACGGAACGGTGGCGCGGGTGGCCAGACAAAACTGAATTTATAGTTTATTTTACAATGGCCAATGGGGATGGCTAAAATGGCTAGCAGTGAGCTATCTATACACAATTTTATCCAAAAATGGATTAAACGAAAAATGATAAATGATCGTGGAACGATGACGTTTCGTTACAAATAAAATAAATATTATTTTAACAAAAAATAAGGAGGTACACCGTGTGGTAGTTAGATTGGGTAATATAGGTAGGTATATGGTATAGACTATAGGCATTATAGACGTGGTAAATATTCATCAGTGGTACGAAAGACAGAACAGAGGGGCCTTTGCCACCGATCGGTACGTCCTGTCCTTCTCGTAGAGGTCCGTGATCTGGTAAGGTGAGCGAGTTGACCGAATCGCGCTTTTTTCCCCTGTAGGCAGTGATGGGGATTGGAAGGGGTGGTACGTTGTCGCTGCGGCTGCAGTGCTTATAGGTACAGTTGTAATTTGTACTTGCGACTGCTGCGGCCCGCGACAATGAATTGAGTCTATTATTATTGTATTTTTGTAAATTTATATTTTTCTTAATAACGTCATTACCTACCGCCCCGCCTAACTGTCGAGACTAATAATCTAAATAGAAAAACGAAAAAACAATGGAACAAACCAGAATGAGAATCCTAGTGAAGCGTTTCCTTCTGACGTCCATTTATTGCGTCGATCGTCTTTATTCATCACATTGTACTGCAGTCTCTGGAAATATTGACCCACCCACAAACTGCCGGCCAACAGTTGGAAAAACACTGAAAAAAACATGCGAAAACTGTCAGAAAAGATATAAACACTAACAGTATAGAGGGAAGGTCATTTACTTGCACTGATGTTCCAAAAGTAAAGACCCGGTATGCCGGCTAGCGCAGATATAGGAGTGATGGCTGAATTTATGACTGCGAATACTGCTGCAGCCACGGCCATTATGAGTCCGGCTAATACCCCAATTACAGTCAATGCCCATAGGCTGTACACCATAATATCCGGATCCGTTTTCATCATTTCGATCACTTAAAAATCAAATAATTTCTAATTAGATGGATAAATACGATATGTTTAATATATTTTATTGTAAATGTGTTCATGTTTCTAAGGTACCTACGACTGCAGGTGGTGTTAGTTTCTATTATTTTAACACCTATAATATGCGTGATTAACTAATGATAATCTGAAAATAAAAACTGGGAACTCTTAGCTATATCGTAATTTATGATTTCAAAAATATGAAAAAATGAAATAAAACAATTTTTGAGAGTATTCTTAGCCAACCTCCTTGTGGTGTCTCTTGGATAAAGTTAATAGGCAGAAGTGTTTGTTCAACATATTGTCATACACATTTTTCATTTTACTGATACAACAATAGGGGAATCAACTGGTACATACACCTCTTCATAGGCCGGGAAGCAACTAATACATAAAGAAGTCTCGGGAATCAACTCAACAACAGTGCTTTTTTGAACAGGAACCGAATCGCCAATGGGGTATGAGGACCTCACGGACCAATTCGGTACACCAGCCAATATAATACAAAACGTTTGAGGTAGGTACCAGGTACCACGATATGGATGTATTTAAGTTACCTTTAATAGTAGGTTCCAATCATAGATATCTATAATACCTGCAATACACCAAAGGTAGGTACTATCACTAAAACGTTATTTGGAACCTATTCAAAATATATACCTATAAGCAATTTAATAACGGCATAATTATTAATTCGTTACTATACAATTTATCAGTAGATACCTACCTATATGAAATGAAATATACCGTGTAATATCATAATATGGTATAGTACCCATATATTATATTGTATTCCTATACATCACGCGCATTCAAAAATCGTGCGTTATCATGTGTACATGAAAAATAACATTAAAACATTAAAAACCGTACAATTTTTACGTTTTATGCGTATATAGGATCGTTCAGACGCATTCTCTAGTTCCTAATTGACTTGCCGACTTTCGTGAGACGGCTCGCCAGATATTTGTTGTCTAATGGATAAGTATATAATACCTACTCGTATGTATGCCTATATATTATACATAGGTACCTATACTGGTATTATACACAATGATTTAGTAGCATATAAACTCTCTCAACCCATGTAATCGTGTATCCACTAGGTGTCAGGACATTTGCACGGAATTCATTGTGGAACGACTGCGTGAGCGTTTAGAGTGAAACGTACCTACAAATCTTACAGGCTTCATTCATTCGTGAAGCACCTGCATGCCTAATTATGGATCTCGAATTCGTGTGTTGTGTGGGCTACGCGAAAGGCTATACCTATATGTAAGGGAACTATAGGTTTTGTAGTTGTTCTACTTTCGTTGGATTTATTTTTAAGCCTTCACAATGAAATTTGCTTTTTTACACACGAGTAAAACAAGTGCTAAAGTATGTATATCCACCTTTAGTCACCTACAGATTGCAAGTAACTATTATAGGTACAAGAACATGATCCAAGTTAGAATAAAACTAAACATTATATAGACAAGATATATTTCAAAACTTGTTTAATGTTCAGAATACAATATATTATAATATAAAAGCGCGGTGTACCAGAATGACCTGGCAATTTTTTTTATACATAATTTATAATTGGTTGCGCACTACCTACACAAGTACTTTGCTCTACACAAGTAGGTACAGTATACCATTTTTTAAATTTTTTTTTTACTGAAAATAAAAAATGTTGAATATGAACATTTTTATGATAAATCCGAAATATCCAATTTTTAAATCTATTTTTGAAAAAAAATGTTGATGGTAAAACGTCTATTTAAATCAAGTATTTATTTAAAAAAAAATTAATTAAAATATTCTCACTACTTGTCGTTTGTGCATAATTAATCCTCAGCTCCTGGTAAAAATGTGTGCAAAAATGTGTAAGTACGTGGTGACACGAGCGTGTGTGATAAATAATACCACTATACCTATGTCATATCTCTGCAGGTTCAAAAAGATTTATAATTTAAATAATGTTTTAATTTTAAATTTTTTTTGCGAATTTTAACGAATTCGTTTCTATACTAAAATAATTAGATGTTTACCTATTGTTTGAATAACATTTTATTTAACAATTTACAATTTTGTTATTTTTTGTATAATGTAAATAATGACAAATTAATGAATCTAATCAAGTTTAGATGGTCTCATTTTATTTTAGATTTTATTAATTTAAAATGTTTTTATAGCAATAATATGCAAGAACGTTCTATTCGCTCCAAAATAATCAGGAAATCAATAAAAAAAAAAACAAGTTTTCCTAATTTTTTTTGATTTCATACAGACTACGAGCAACAGCTTACATCTATATTCTATATAGGTAAATTATTTTCGAAACAGAAATTATAAAATATAATCTGCAAGTGAACAAAATAATATTAATGTCATGATTTTAATATAGATATCAGCTACGATCTACCTATATATAATATATATTATATATTGGTAGTATAATAATTGACAAAAATTGTTATCGTGGTACATGCCAGTATGCCACATATAGGTAGGTATACTGCTGTCTGCTCACCATCGACGCTGTACGTCCGTAGTCCATAGCCGATATTTAAGTACTTATCGCCGTAAAACAGCCCCAAGTTGACTTGGCCCACAGACTCTGTAGTGTTGGAAGTGCGCCGAGCCGACGCCACGACCCATCGTTTGGAGCCCAGGCCAGCGCCAATGAGACCGATGGCGGCGCACGAGTAAATAAACGTGCAGAATATCAGCCGGCGCTTGTTCAGGTTCATCGTTCCCAGCGATGCCAAACCGTTCACCTGTGGATCAATTACACACATGATAGATTTTAGCAAATTGTATTCAATATTATATTATTAATAATAAGTTATAAATTAGGTAGGTGGTATGAATTAACCCATAACAATTAACAATATTCGCATGATGGTCGACATCCACCGCGATCAGAAACCGATGTACGCGAATTTATTACGACATTATATTGATATGCACCAACGTTCAACCTAATCCCTGCACAGGAGTGTGATGTACACACTATATATTATACCATGTATATGTCAAATATCCAGTTTGAATTTACCGATATAGGCACAATATGAGCTTAAATAATAGGTGCGTCACCACTATATATTATAACAGAAGATAAAAATACCTACCTACTCACAAATTAAATTAGCTAGGTACACGTTTAATTTGTTGACGAATAAAATATAAAATAACAACGGTTATAGATATGAGGTATAACACAATATTTATTTATTTCGTGATGTATCTATATAATATAAAGTAGAAATTCGATCGCTCAAACCGGGATGTTTTCAACCATAATATCTTTGAGTATTGACCATGATTCGATAAAATATCCCTGTGTGGGATAATTTTACATCCGTTTGGACCAACAAATTTGTAGTTAGGTAACTACTGTGTTTTATACATTATATTATATAACAGAGTTGATTGAAAACATGATTTTTTAAAAAAAATCAAAAAAACTGTTTTAATCGTTTAAAACATGTTTTTTTTAAATGATTTTTTCAACTGTTTTAAACATGTTTAAAACAAAATATGTAATTTATTTTCAAAAAAAAATTATTTATTTAATATCTTAATTTTTTTAGCTTTAGACCACGAACTAAGATATACCTAAGCCCTTAGGTATATCTTAGTTTGTGCTTTAGACTTAAAAATCGTTTTTGATAATAAATTATAATTGATAACAAAAGACTGACCTGTTATCTACATCGTGATAAAGAATAATATAATTTTAACATTTTGGCGAGTTTGCGTCACAATATTTCCGAATATGAAATATGATACAACTATACAAGTAAGAAGTACCTATACTGTTAGTAATTTGAATAAGTGAAATCAGAAATTATAATTATAAAATATAAATGTTATAAATTTCAAATTTGTTTATGAAACAAAAAAAAAATAATAGATAGGAGTTGCCAGTATGAACTTATAAACACATAAATTATGTTTTTCTGTTTTAAACAACTGTTTTTTTTATGTTGTTTAAATTATTTGTTTTAAACGTTTTAAACAAAACCATGTTTGATTAATTTAGTTTTGTTTTAAACATCTCAACTCTGTTATATAATATGTTATAGACAAAATTATCGTATAGTTCGAAATTCAACGTTAAGACGCTTTGTCATTTTAATTTCCTTTACACAAATTACAATATATAATCAATATACCTAGTACCAATTACCTATAACATTAAGTGCATCTCATCCCATGATATTTTTCAGCACGTACAACCATACTATAATATAGGTACACTGTATGGCGTCTGCAGTGTTCATTAAAAACGTTTTCGGTGATGCGTTAAAGAGGTTGAGAAAGAGCAAAAAATCAAAATACATTTCAATGACGTGCGCATGTATTTAAGTACCTATGTCAAGTATAATCTATACAATTTGCGAATACTCAGTGAAAAAAAAAACGGACATCCCATGGTAGAAATCAACCATGTATATTATTACTATGTGAGGACAGAGGAAGTCACAGATACCAATTAAACGTTCGGTGCAGCGTGGAAAAACGATTTCGCTCCTTGGTGACTTTCACTGTACCTACGACAAATTAAACGAAAAAAGGACATATGTTGTCACTGCTGTCAGTCAAAATAAATAAATTTGCTCATTTTTAAAAGCGCATGAAACATTATTGTAAATTGTAGACATTGAAATTCACTCGATACCTGGCAAGTTTAGAAATTAGAGATCTGAGATTTATTTACAGTTATCATATTGATAGGTATCAAGGTATCAGATATGTATATCAAGCTATTATACAGGAACAATGTTTTGTCAATGAAAAGTAAGAAATATATTTTTAAATCCAAGATAAATTCAAAACCGTAGACTTTTTTGAAGACTAAAATACCAATTAATAGTTTTACTTTTACCTAATTAGTAATTTTTTATAATATTGCTGTATACGCTAAACGCCTTTACGCAACTATTACTATCTAAAAATCAAACAGTCAATTAATATATTAACGATTGACATAATAGTTAAAATTGCATTAACGAGGTAATCTTCTATTAACAACTTTATAGTTATAATTCAATTTAATCTACTATCCTTATCATAACACAATTTTCATCAACACTAAAGTCATATAATATTTCATGGCTGTATACTTGTGTATAGTTGTGTATACCGCTACTAAATAATTAATTCGAAACCCTATGAGTCATGAGAAAATATATTTAAAATGTATACATTTATATACTTACCGAAACGTTATAAATAAAAATAAATTGAATATGCACCTACATCTAAACATTTACAAATACTTATTTAATTAATTTTTTATGACGAAAATATATAGTTATTATGGGTCAATTAACAATATAAATATATAATAACAGAATATATTATAGTTGGTATTTGGTACAATTATAAACTATGTTTTGATAATATACAATATAAATAAATAAATTACTTTAGTAAATTGGTGTTTAAAATATATGGAAGCGAATTTATTGCCACATATTTATCATATTTGTCGAGTATATTTTCCTCATTTAGACAGACTCATCATCATTAGTGGCCCTCAGGTATTATATAGGTACAATTATAACCAGTATTCCCTATTTCCCTGCAAAGACATAGGCAGAAGTAGTGTAGGTTAATCCTATATCTACCTATGTATGTGCTTACTGCTTATTGAGATCCGATGATTTTAATTGTCCTTTAATTGGTTTTCTATTTCTATTCACTCGCGATAAATTGTTATTTATTTTCTAATACGACTCTTATTAGAATTAATTAAATATCATGATTACTAAAGTAATGAAAAATGATAACATATGTTTCTATTTTCTCAACCACGCATTATTTCTTAAAACTATTTGGATATTTTATGAATCTATTTTGATACGGTAGAAACTCTAGATTAAATTGTTATTTTTGTAAGAACCAGCAGAGAACTGAGAAAATGTGAAGAGCAAAATGTCAAGAATCCAGAAGTGTATTCTGGTATTTAGAGTAAGTACCTACCTATATGTATAAATAAATTTGCTTTCTCAATACTTTTGCTCGAATAAAATAATAGGTATGTTAAATTTCAGTGTAATATTGCGCAATCAACACATTTACAAACTATTTGAGAACCTATATTATATATTATAGTATAGGTAGGTGCCTACCTATACTTAGTAATCGTCTCCCCCCCCCATCGGTCTCACCACGGGGACGACTCTGTACTAATTATTGAAGAAAATTATAAAATCCGAAAAAAATTACATTAGCGTGCTGCGCAAACTATAAATGGTCCAGTTATTAAGTAGCACTTGACTAATGGATGCAAGTATGGTCTTGACACCTGATGTAGTGTGTAGCCATTGACCTTGTACACTCCGTTTATATTTGTATTTATTTATGAATTATATACCTACACAACTGCACGAAGAGGAACGGTCATAATTCTTCACGAAAATAGGGTGTATGATTTATTACAATGGATTTTATTCGATCAAACCTGTTAAACAGTATAATAATATATATACCTTCGAAAATGTACATTATTTAAATTATGATTAAAATGTTTTGGGAAAATTTTATATTATTTTCACAAAGGATAATGTAGTTATTATAATATAAATCGTACTATACCTACACGCTAACGTAACGTTTATAGTTCATACATATTTAAAACAAAAACAATGATGACGAAGCGGTAATAGTTATACTTAATAAATTATTCCAATTGTATTTATAATCGAACTATGTATTCTTATAAACGTGCATTTTAAAGAGTATTAGATATTTTAATTTTGATATCTTGGTAAAAAAAATTGTAATTTATATGTTGTGCCTATTAGTGTGTTAAAATAATGATATATTTAAAACGTTTTAATTATTGTCAGTTTAACAACAAAAATAAATAATACAGTTTCTGTAAATTATGTTTTACATGTTATAATTTATAACTTTAGTATACTTCAGGTATGGTAACCATGCAACATGCATATAAATGTTGTATACCTACCTATAATAACCTGTACGGTCATAGGTGGCCAGGTGGGTACCTACCACTTACATACGTATACTTATTTCATTTGATATTTATTAATTTTATTTGACTGCAGAATTTCTATTACCTAGCTAATAATAATATATATTGTGTCCTATACAGCATAAATGCATAGTACCCATTATATTTTACAGCAATGCGGATGTATAGGTAGACAGTATATATGTATATACAGTATACACTCTAGAAGTCTATACCCCTCATTATACAATACAAAATGCATATACAATTTATATTATTAAGCTAAATGTGTATTTACATTACGTAGGTATACCTACCTATTAGAATATCTAGTAAAAACCCCCTCAACAATTCCCAAGACATTAATTTCATGTATGCGTATTATATATCTAGGGCTCTCATATTTCACACATACTATCACTATATTGGTATAGGTAGGTACCTATATAATAATATATATACCACTGTGCAGGCTTTCAAACGACGGCTTTGACAAAGTAACCTAATAACCACGATGCAGAGAAGATCTTCTCTACATTGTGCGAATAACTAATAAGTATAATATTTTTACTTTATTTACGATGTATGAGGTTTCTAAAGCCTTTCTGTAAAAATACTCAAACACATATTTTAGGTAGGTAGGTACATCGTGTATATTACAAAATCATGTGCGTAGGTAGATCGTAATTTTTAACCGGCGAAAATTCGGTTCAATGCTGATATATGCACATAAATAATAACTAATAAGGTACTTACTAGTTTCATAGGAATAACGTAAAAAAAAAATTAGACTATAAAAAGTGGCACATCAAACACTTTCGTTTGTTTGATAAGACTTCTTTATTTATTTTTATTTCATGCTAACACTTTATCAGTACCTACTACAGATAACCTACACTTAAATTTAAGTTAATACGCTGCAGCCCACATACTTACATATACTTTATTATTATATTATGATCATCACAATTTATTACGTTTTGATTTTTCAATTAAACCATTTACAAATAAGCACCTACTTATATTGAGTTACCTGTATGGTTCAAAGCACATATGTTTCATTTAAAATCCCAGTTAAAATAATAACTTAAAAAAAGTTATATTAAATATTAAGTAGGTACCCATAGGGATATATACTGCAGATAAAGGCATATTATAAGATAAAGTTGTAGAGTTTTTGTAAATAATGGTGTTTCTTTATTTTCGATTCACATTATTGTAAATTGTTATAAGAAATTAAGAACTATAGGTATATTCGTTGGTTTTATTAGTACAACCTATACAGTACTGAGATTTTTCTCGTTTTTTTCTTCTTCTTTTTCTTCTTTGGCTTTTACAGGCCTTTAAGGCCGATTGCCGCAACAACATATTGTCTCCAATCTTCTCTATCTTGTGCCGTTTCTTCAGCATTCCTTACTTCCAAAATCTTCAGGTCTTATTTTATTCTATCTGTCAGTCTTTATCTAGGTCGTCCTCTGGATCTCTTTGCGTTTGGTTTCCATGCAGTTATTTGTCCGATTAGTCCTTTTGATCTCCATACATGTCCAGCCCAGCCTATTCGTGCGCTTTTCAACATCCCAACAATATTGGTTTCGTTATATAATTCTTCTAAATTTTTATTGCTACGTATTTCATATTCTCCTTCATTGTTTATTTATCATAATTCATATATATTTGTAAATTGCCATTTGGCGTCAATAAAATAAAATAAAGTAATATAATTTAAAAATATATTTCTAATTTCATTTTCGTAGTATGCTCATATAATATTTTGTATTAATTACTCATATTATATCATATATTATAATATTATGTACTGAAGTATAATATCTGTATTCTACTATATCCTGTCCACTTTAAAGTTTTACACCAAAACCATATTAAGAAATATATGTTAACAATATGACTAATAAATCTTTATTATCTTATTAGCTTTCATTAGGTTAGGTATCAATATTCAGTAAGTACTAAATAATATAATTATTTAAGTATTATTACTTCACTAATTAAATCAGGAGGCAGAAGAAATTAAAAAGTACTTAAGTACCAATTCACATTGTTATTTTTTCTTAATTTATGCGTATTCATCGTTAATAAATTTGTATTTTATAATATAGGTACAAATGATTCTTTATCACTTTTTTTTATTTTGCAGTATGCGAAGTAATACAATGTAGATTTATTATAAATTCGTAGGTATTATAATTTTAATACCGAGTATACCGTAGTTTATACCTATTAATTTCCATGGTTTGAAGCCAAATAACTAACTCATGTCCGTGTCTTGTTGTTAATCGAATTGAGCTGCGCCGGATGTGCCTACTCGATGATAACTACAAGAAAATTAGCCATGGTCCGAAAAGTAATTAACACAGTGACCTGACCATGGCGAAGACGGAAATGTCCTCAATGTTATATTTTAACATGTTTACAAAGAATGAAATAACCTATAATATTGAATATGTACCTATAATCTATAATAATATATACCTACTATGTAATATTATAAGACAGTGGGTAGGTAGGTAGGTAGGTAGGTAGACGCACGAAAGAAATCGTTAACCGTGTTTAAGTCATTCGTTCATGTTATTATTGCTAGAATTTTTGAAAAAAAAAAAAAGCATAATATACGAATTTGTAAAAAGTGATATCGGAAAAATAATAATAGGTATATTATATTACTGTTATGTTATACAGATTGTATATAATATTATGTTTATTATTCGCGGTTATTTGAAATTTTTCCCGGGCCACACTGTTTGGATTCTGAAAAAATTCATATTTTACCGTATGCATCTCACTTAATAATATATTTATGTATTATATATTTATATATGATTATTATATTTTTTTATCGATTTGATCCGGATGTCATAACATACAACACGTACCTACCTATCGTCATCATATTGTCGTAGTTCCAATATCACTACCGGCTTAATAATTATATTGTCCCGAGAATTTTGTAATGAATAACAAATACCTACATGTCAGCCCGTCATATTAATTCAAAATATGTAATTAAAGAAAATATATTCTAATAAAAACAAGCTTTATCAAAATATCTATATTGAAATATTTTTATTTATTTTTTAAAATTATTTTACACAACTCCTAAACATAAGATATTAATAGAAGCGCGTGCTGGAGATCGAGGGGAATTATTGACATGCTCTAACGATTACTGTAGTGTATGATTATTATATGAAAGTATACAGAATATACGGTTATATATACATTATACATATTATTATTATTGGCTTTCACGTGTGCAATATCAAAACCATTTTACCAATAATACCACGACACAATGATTGCGATCAAAATATCAAATTAGTTTTAATATAAATATAATATCGGTAGGTGCACCGAATTTTCACTTTCCCTGTGCACACAAACGCTAATTATTCCGATGAAATTGGGTCAAGGTTACATATACATGCGACATGCGCGCTGATTTATCAAAATTACACATGACAAAATCAAATATATCTAAGAATATATAATACTATATGCCTACGTAAATAATCTATACTTGTATATAGTATTTTATGATATAGACATATTATCATTACCTATAGATTTTTTAATTGGATATGTTGATACATGCATGTACAATGTAGGTATATATTGCATTGGTCGATGCAGTCGTCTTATCACGTTATAATTTCGTATAAAATATTTAATATTAAATGGTGCACGAGTCCACGTCTTGCATATTAAATTTGATGCACACGTGAGCAGGGTCAATGGACCGCTCTTCGGACCATGGGTTTGGCCGATTAAACTGGCTTACGGCGTGATCGGAGAGATGATTCGATAAGACCTTATGAAGAAAAAAAAATGAAAAACAAAAAACACGCCAAACAAAATGGTTTTGTACACATTGCATAAAACCGTAGGTTTATATAAATAAATGCATTAAGTAGGTCGAAAACGACCAACGCGCGATGTATTTATTGCGGCTAAATGTAAATATAAATAAAATTATGAGGAAAAAATCGCGGGCGTTTAAGTCTCCGCTCAACATCATTACCGTACGCGCAAACCAGTCAGATAATAATAGTTTCAAATGTAGGTATAATGGGTAGTATTATAGGTATTATTATTGATTATAAATACTAGTATTTATAATTAATGGTATTATGTATTACTGTATTAGGTAGGTACTATTGTCTATTTGTTATAGATATAAGTCCACAAGGATTCACTTATTGAGTTACCTATACTAAGTATGTACTAAGGATAATATATCTATGACAATGGGTTAAGTAAGTATGGGGCTCATAGATGATTATATAATGTTAGTAATTAGTATATTGATATATCAATATAAATAGTTTGTAAAAATAATTCAAGTATAATAAATACTAAAATAATCTAATATTACATAATATAGCTTATATTTTTGTAAGCCCGTTTTTAAGGATTATTATACTTAGTATATAAACATTTGAATTACTATTAGAAACTACTCATAAGAATTTTGATTTAGATACATCAACATTTAAAAAAAATCATCCATTAAATAATTTAAAGAATGAAGGGGGATTCTTATTATTTGAAAAATAGATGTTGGTATTGCTATAAGAGTGACAGTACACTCCTTAAGTAGTACAACAAATATCAGAAATATGAAAATTTGATCTCTAAGTTAACTTAAAAATTCTAAAAACTATAATTCAAATAAATGTACCTATATAATATTTCAAGGAAAAAATGGGGATGAGCATGCTTAAAAAATCACCATGTAGGTATATAATATTATAGCAAATTATAGAAAATGTATTTATTATTACTTGTATAATGTATAATATATAGGATTTAAATAATAAATATAATAATAATATAAAAACAAATGTATAAGAAAAATAATTATGATTGATCTTTTTGTTCAACATTGACTTAATATGAAGTGCTATCATTGGATGGTTCCTCCTCCCAAATCTTCAAAAGCCACTTTACATATTATATTTTTATTTCCTTATGTTTATTGTAGGTACCTACTATATTAGTTTAAGTACTATCGTACTAAATATACTAATTACTTATAAGTCCTAACTCCTAGACCTTAGCAATGTGTAATACAGGTTGTATCTACCGGTTAGTTGGTACCATTAATATATATTATGTAAATTATTATATATAGGTAGGTATTATATATTGTGGTAGTAGGTATGTATGTACCTAGTACCATTGAATTTAAATTTATGACCAATGCTAGTATACCTACCTAACATGTATATCAAAATTGTTTTCACATATTAAAATATGTAGGTACAGTTATAAAATGTAAATTAGATATATTATATACCTATCGGCTATCTGAACAATAGATATACTATGTAATTTACAAAGATATTATTGAATACATATTTAATATTCATATAAATCATTTAATAATACAAGTTTTTAAGAATAAATTGTTGATTTAAAAATAATCAGATAATATGGTTTTATTATCTACTATCGTAGGATGCAAGTCCACACCCTCACATTTTTTGAAAATGACTGCAATGACACCATCGAATAAACTTTAACTTTTAAATACAGTGCAACTCTATATTTTGTAGGTAACATATAAGTACCCCATGAATGACGCTTTACTATATTTTAATGTATACATTTGAATCATTTTTTATCATGTTACAAAATTTTAATAAGTATAATAATTATACTTTATGTTTATTATAATTTATGATACTAATATAATATGCTTATATTGTTATATGCAAGCCGCAAGGTAAGTACTAAAGTACCTACGCATATAATATATAGTAAAAGTCCCTAGGCTCATAGTGTGTATATTAAATAAAAAGTAAAAACCAATTATAAGCTACACAATGTAGATTTTAAGAATTAAGATTTAAGACATAAGTACCTATTAAACCTGATAAACGAGATGTATTTATTTTAAATTTAAAAATACTATATTTTACAATACGGAAGTACCTATATTATTATTTTAAGCCTCTAACATTCAAAATTAGTTAATCATACACTTATATATTATATACATCCAATACAGGAATATCAGGTACCTATATATTTGGTCGTATACAGACAGTAGGTATTGACATATGTGTTATAAATTATAATTGTATTAGCTTATATACATTTATCTAAATATATTTTTAATCAGTAGACACTGTACACTAATGTAAACTTTTACATTAGTTCCTGTACCTATATCTATTGCCTATAATAGCTACGTACTAAATATGTACTAGATTGGACATTATTTTGTAAAATGCAATAAAATTCAGCTATAATATTTATGAAGTAGTTACATTAACTGTATATTATATAATATTTGTAGTATCAACCATTCTAGCAGGAATCTAATCTAAAATATATCTACTCATTATTCGGTATATATTATATTTAGGAACATTTCATACGTACTCACAAGTGTTTAAATTATATATATGAGATTTAAATATAACGACTTTCGCATCTTATTTATAAGGTTTAGTAATACAGGGCAAAAGTATAAAATTATAATTTAATTCTCATAGTCAAACCCGTTATTTTTTTACCTATAGTATAATATTATTTGCATAATATATACCATTAATATGATCGTTATATTTGAATGTTAGAAGAAATCCATTGTCTGAAAGACCAATCACATATATCATTAATACGTCTTACAATTTACATATAGTATACCTAATGCGTTATGGTTAATATAGTCTATTTCCAAAATTAATTTTATTTTATAGTTCATTTCATATTTATTCTATAGTCTATAGGTTATAGGCGAGTAGGTTTTTATTTATGTATATATTTAATACAAAGTATAATAATAAAAGTACATAATATGTGCTATCACTGCTAACTGTATTTGTTTATAGGTATCTATATACTAGGTAGGTCGGTACATATAATACATATGTATAATGTAGATACTAGATATTATATTGCATTTTATAGGTAGGTAGGTACTTATAGTCACAATAATCCCACACAACTTCAGCTATGATTATTAAAAATATATATTAATAGGCATATTATAAATTGCCCAATCGAAATTTTAGAATTTGAAATATTATAATATTGTGGGCAATTTATTGATGTGCAGCTATCATCTATTAATAAATGCATGTATATGCGTTCAATAACGTTTTATATGTAACAACGTAACGCTGTAGCCAACCGCTGAACCGCATAAAACAATACGTAAAACGTGACGCGTACCTATTATATTATATTATTATAATTTATTAAATCGCGGATGGATGATCATCTGGAATGTTAATAGACTATATTATACGATATAATAATATAAAGTATGCGCGTAATATCACATTTTCCAACATATTATGCAAAATGTAATTGATTAAAAACGAAGAGAAAAATATAGCTATTATATTAATTGCATAGAAAACGAATACTATTATTATAATGTTATTATATAGCCTGGGCCCTGAGACACTATTATAAAATATAAGATGAGGTACACCTAACACTGCAGCGTCACTGTGTCAATACGCGTAGTATAATATTATATTATGTTTATCGCGGGATGATTGCAGCATTGTTTGAACGCAAACCAACGAATATTACAGCTGGTCAAGTTTAATTTACTACAACATTATATCTGCCTATAATCTATATTATATGTATATTTTAAAATCGAACGCATCAGTGAGCACATCGATTTGAACGAACTACGATGTATTGGCCTGTACTATGGGTATTATTATACTTGATGGAGACCATACGGCACTATATATACATAAAACTAAAAATCCATATAAAAATCCGACTATAGGTACCTTACAAACGCATTTATCAATATTTATGTGCGTGTACGATGTAAAATGGGAACGACGATTAGGTATATAGATGTATATATATATATAAATAAATAACATATTACATTGTTATACCTATATTGTGGCAGCCTAATATAGGAGGAGGAGTGTAGATATTATGACGATCGCGATGAGCGATCATCTGACCATCGTTACATTACTATTATGGTATTGATCGATAATACCGATATCTGATATATAATAGAGTTCTGTATTGTAGGTGCATGTGCGATACGGTTTGGCGCAGATCTCTAACCATCGGGTGTAAAATAAAATATCATATATTATTATATATATATATATATATAGGTACGCCGTCGGTCACCGGACAAAAGGCTGCAGACATTGTTACATCATGAAATTATAACATATACACAATATATACTATATAGGCGGTACCCGAGTGTTTTTTTTACATCAGACTTTATCGTTTACAATAGTATTATTCACCCCGCGGTTTAAAACGCAACTGTGCACATGGAAATGTATTTTTTACACGGTACACGACGCATGGTCTGATATAATGCATCGAGTTCCGTTCTCGTGTTATTAATATCAGTAAAACGTCAAAGTCGACCTATAGATATAATGTACGTATTGTGTTACAACAGCAGTTATATAGGTACACACTATAAAATAATTATAATTTTTATATATAATGTTATATGTATTTCCTTTCGATTAAAACCAGGGATCGCAGTCATTGCGACAGGTGCACGCCGAAAAGGGGGGCATGCAGTGCTACACGATATATATCGAAGCTATAATATTATTTTATTGTGTATTATTGTATATACATCGCATACTGCAGTGTGTTTTTTATACCACAACAGCCGAATGCACTTTACAACAATTTCGGCCGACCCCAACGCTGGACGAGACACTATCTGCAGCTGTTGTATGGCTGTACCTATATATTATATACATAGACAGATACTTATAAAATGAGTCGAAATATTTTCCACAGCAGACTATATAACATCGTATAATATAATATATAACCTGTTTTACAGCTACGATATATTATTATATGATGCTTATATATATATATAGAGACCACTATTTTTTTTTTTTTTGTAACAACCAGTGTCCCGACATATATTATTTTAATTTTTAAGTACTTTCGGTCAAATAATATATTTAAAAAACGCACTGTCAGAAACAAAAACACATCATATTATATTATATTAGCATCCATATACCTATATAATATAATATAGGTGACTGTGCAGTGTACACGCGGTGAAGCGGTGAAGACAGACAGACATAATATATATACTACATCGTCGTAATATAGGTATAGATCGATCAAGTCGTCTGGAAAAGGAGAATCCTTACAAATATGTATTAAATAAAATTACAATATATGCGTGCGAATACTATAACATGAGAACTCGGTTTGGTACAAGTCGCGATCCACAGACTATACGTCCCGACATTTTTCTCCATTTTATATTGTAACCTGATTTTTTACAACGTGAACGAGCACTAATTAACTTTGCCCTAGAGATTAGAGAATGCTGTGCCAAATCCTATACGCGTCTGATGGTTTGCTCGGTGCACTTTAATCACTCCGATAATGAAATCATCACGCGTAGTCGTTATAACGACGACTTGGCATGATTTGTTTTTCGTGTAACCTTCAGATAATTTTTCAATTACCTACTTACGTCTATCCTTAAAATAATTTATTACGATGATTATCGTTTTAATATCAATTTTCGAGTTGGTCTTAAACAGTTTTAAATTGTGGCCATGATGTGATGTAGTTAAGGAGTTATTAAACGGAAAAGAAAACTTTTTTGTACTACATAGGTACCTAATAATATTATATTATCGACCAACGTAGTAAGGTCTAAGATGGTTTATATATTTTATCATTTATTATTCGGGTGTTGGCTGTTTTTCTTCATATTATTCACAATTCCACTATTACTGTATATGCCATAATTTATATTATACTATAATATACTATAATAATATAGTCATATAGATTGTCACTTAAATATTACACAATATATATTATTGAAGTGCCTAAGTGTATAGTTTAATATAGAATTGTTGGTTAAAAAAATAGTGTTATACATTTTTCTAAAAGTCAACTATTCACATTATGCAGTATGCACATCTCACATAGCAAATAATAATATTATCAAATATACTTATTACGTATTATTATGTATTGTAAACCGCATAGGTATTTATCCTTCTTTTAATATTCGTGGTGGCAAGATTTGTCTCGAGACATTGTACCTTATTGTGTTGTCGAGCTTTTATGCAAGAACCTATTTTCCTAATAATAAAGCCTATAATATGCTGTCAAACAAACCTGCATTTTATCGACTAATGAAACGTATTGTTTGGTAATTATAATATCCCCGTACGACTTACGACTGCGACCCTCCACGAGACGACTGTTGTCGTTGTTATACAATACACACAACGGCGGTCAAGGTTGTTACTATTGTTCCCATCAGAAACCAAGCGTACACAACAATACTGTCGCCTACTCGCCTGTCATAGTGTCGTCCGAAGTCAGGCTCGAATGCAACCAGTAACTACTAAGTACCTCTACTTACTATTAAGTTTTTAATATGTAGAATGTTGATGTATCGTATATTATGCATCACACGCGACGTAACATATATAATGGAATATTTTACGTCTTTACTTTCAACAACATATTATAGGTACCTACCAACGTCCTACACAGATTCTTGTTTAAACTTTAAATACGCATGCGCGCATACACATAATATTGGTATCAATATTATATCGTAAAACGTATTGAAAAAATGTTATGCGCCTATATGTTTACCACGTCCCATCTAATATTGTTTGTCAACAGAAAAAAATTTTCCAAACGCAAAAATGTGGGTACCTACATAATATTCTAATAAATAATAATTAACGGTTCGTCGGCGCACATAAACGCAGTGATTCGCGATTGTGTATACGCCGTTAAATTTTAAACACAACAATAACTCAGTCACGACGATTTACGACTGTTATTAAATCGCCATTGCGCATGAGAAGTCCGCGTCACCGATGCCTGTATACATTATACCTAGGTATAGGTAGATACAGCAGCCCCTGGAAACCGCGTTCGTAGCAGCTACCATATCGCTATAATAATATTATATAGACGCGAATAACAATTACTGCGGCAGCGCATCTCTTTGAGTAATTACAAATCGAAGGCGAAAGTGCAGCCGTATAGTATACTGGCGGAATGCCTAAACAGCTATTATAGTCTATACATTATTATTGTGGCCGGTGCAGTGTTGTAACCGTAAAATGTCGTCGAGCAATATTGGCGCTATAATAACCGTTATTATTATTTAGGTATTATTTCTTACAGAAACGCGCGCGCCGCAATCTCAGCAGCAGCAGGCTCGTCGCCCATATAATAATAATATTATAATAGTTGTAGTATAATATAATACCATAATAATAATATAGCGTAGGTACGTATTATCGATGATTTTTTTTTCGATTTCAAAGAAAATATTATAATATTGAAATGGCTGTACAATATATAGTCACATATAGATATTGTGTATTACACGCAGTTATTTTGTAGCAAGTGTGTATATTGGTAACTGCAGGTAAGGTATACATAATACGGGGTAAATCTTTTATCAAAAAACACGCTTCTAAAATACTATCAAATATTTTGAAAAATAAATTTTCTTACACGCAATTTTAATAGTCGTTAAGAAACAACGTTTTTGAAAAGATTATAAAAATAATTTACAATTTTTTGTCGCAATATAGGTTTTACTTTTTTCCATTATTTCAAATCAGACTATTCTTCTGATTATTTTGATACATATAGAAATACTATTATATCTCATTATAATTTTAAGCCAGTATATAGTTTATGAGATATAACTTCATAATTATTAAAAATATATTTTTTAATGATTTCATGAGCGGATATATAGGAGTGACACATAGGTACCTCGCAAAAGGTTTGTCCCCTACAACTCCACTCACGTATTAACTTTAAATACTTATACATGAGTTATATCACTCATTAGCTATTCACCCGAAATTTGATTTGTACACGTCAAAATACTCCGAATATTAATATTCTGCTTAGGAATATGAAATATCGTCGTATAGAGCTGCGCGGGATTGTCGGTGCCGTATATAACTGCAGCGGATTAAACATCGTCCTTCAGTCTAAAACAATGAAATTCGCTTTTCGTTTCGAATAACCGCGAGGTCGCCTCCGTGACGTTTTGTTCCGTACCATCATAGGCAGGTACAATATTATAATAATATTAACCACGCGCGCGACTGCAGCCTGCTGCAACCAGCCGTTTTCCCCTCATTTCTTATAAGCATCTTTCTCGGAACGATCCGATCGAACTGCAATATTGCACAACTACCACACTATATACCACGGTATACGATCCCCCCGCAGCCGGGATCACGATGAGCACCTATATATAAACGCGTATTTATATATATATATATAGGTACATATCGTGGGAAACGCTGCGGATAATCGTCGCGGAGCGGAATCCACGCGCGGATTCCTCACGAATACAGTAATACGTCATACAATAATATCATATAAAATAAAACATAACATACGAGCAAATCACAGATAATAATATGCGGTAATATGAGGTAATATCGAGATTCGAGGCGACGTATTGAAGTAACAATATTAAAATATATTATAATAATATGTAATATGACGTGTCTCGTACAGCTGCAGTCGCTCGTAGGTACGCGAATGCCCACAATTACGTAATTACCTGTAGGTACGAGTTAATCCTATTTAGGTACAAGGTAGGTACCTAGGTACCAGCGCTTACACATGCACGGTGGCGTCATCCATTTATATACCTACACGATACGTAAAAAAGTCAACGCCGTCGCAATTTTTTGTGTCGGCGTCGTGCTTACGCGCGGTCTAGATACGCAGTCGAGTCTCGAGGGAAATACAAATAAATTCTACTAGGTATTTATGCGTATTTTTCGAGCTGTACACAACTTAAAACGAATTCAAGGGGTAAATAGTTGAATAGTTTTCACTTGGCGAAACGATTTATTCAGTTGTGTCAAACAGTGTGTTTAGTTGAGAGTAGGCACTAAAATTGATTATTTAAAAAGTTGTAGTTTCACGGTTGCACCGACTTATTTTACAGTAGATTATTTCAACTATGTATAAAATACTGAAATAGTATCTCAAATTTAACCATTTTATGAAACCTCGAACCTATATATTGACTCGGCTGTAGTATAAATTGTACAGCGACGGAACGACGATAAAAAACCCGATCAAAAGTCATATTATAATAATTATACTGTATACGCAACAGGTATATAGGCAAGTACACGACGAGTTTAATAATGCGAATACTGATATATAACAAAATGACGACGGATAAAACTGGGTTTGTGGTACGCGACTGCTGCACCAGCTGTATAATATACACTGCATGCATTGGCGGACCTTGTAACGATATTATACACGGACTCGATCGATAAGGTTCATTATTCTGTGGATATATTCTACATCTATATGCGCGTACTATCACTATAGGTACATGTATGTAAACAAACTAAAAAAACGCACGAGAATTGCGGAGAAAAACGTTGTACATAATATGGGACGTGATGCCTGCGCACTGCACTATTTGTGTATAATATTGAAGCATTTCTATAGCAGAGATTCATAATAATATTATGTTAGGTGTACGAACCGTTTGCATACATTAGATTACAATTGTTTATTATTATTATTATTGACTGTTGCGGTGGACGGACCAGCTGCCAGTAATCAATTAACTCTCATAGTTTAAAGTATAGGTAGAAATTTAATTGTAATATGATGTGCGCAGAATTTTTTTCGCTGGTTGTGCAGAGTAATTGTATGGCAGAGATACATTTTCTTACTACTATTATACTACAATATAGCAATATAAGATAATTTTATTATTGATTAAAGTCGGTTTTTTTTTTAGTGTAAAATATATATTTAAAAAAAATATATGTTTAATATGTTTTGTTACGTTACATCTTACCTGTAATTCAAAATTGTAGTAATGAATTTTGTAAATAAATCAAAAATGTCAAGTGTGTAGAATTATTGTTTGAAGTGCGCACGCCTTATGTATGCATGTGGTAGCCAGCAAAAGTGCCCGTACAGATGAAATACTATATTCAGTATATTATACACTACCCTACGTATATGGATACTAATTGGATAGCAAGTATTGGAAGTTGAATCAATAATATAAAAATAAAACTCAAAATTCAATCTCACCTTTTTTTACTACCAAAATTCATACATTTTTAAATCTTAAAAAAAAATTACAATAATGTAAATCCAAACTGTAAAATATCAAATATAATATATTGATACATACTTTTTTTTTTTCCTAGAGAAGACCTTAAACCACTACATGATACATACCTAATTGTAACCTTTAAAACATGCATAGGAAAACAATTGGACTCTTTATTAATAATTATTGAACATTTAATTTTAATGTGACATATTATTCAAAAGAGATAATACCGACGTAAAATCAGTTTTAGAAATTGAAATAATTGATGGACGCAATTATAGGGACAGTAGGAAATACATTATACATATAGGGCCTAAACGAAGTTATTGACCTAGTACTTTATAAAATAAGGGTAGATACTTATTTGGAAGGTTTTAATTTCAGAATTATTTTAAATGTAGTTATTACAATTTAAAACATCAATAATTTGATGCCAACAGTCATAAGTCATAATATAAAAAATTCCTGTAATATATTTACTATTTAAAATATTATATTAATTTTTAAGTTCAGTACGATTCACCTGATTTAACTTAAATTGCATTAATATTATGATGTTTTATGTAAGTAGCTTTATTTAAACTAGTATTACCTATTTTCTTTATTAATTATTATTATTTAATATCACAGTAATAACATGCATATTTTGTAAGAAATGGACTAACACAATTATTTGTGTGACTTTATAGCAGCTAAAATTTGACCAATTACAAATGATGCGATCGGTTATAAACGTCGAGGAACATTTTATTGTGATTTGAATAATCGTCATATATTCAAATACCTAAATAGGTACCTATACAACTTCGGACCTTCCATCTCAAATTATATTTGTAATCTACTACAATAATAATCTACTAAACACAATATATAATTATGTACCTACTACCTACTATATAATATATAATATTATAAATACTTAATATTATTTTTTATAATTGTAAGCCGTCATGACTGGATCAATTTACATAAACAAGTTACGAGGATTTAAAATTTTAATATAACTAGTATCTATCTGCAGCAGTTTTAATGTATAGGTTAAAACAGATTATAACTCCCAAAACTCTGCCAATATACGTTAGTTACAGTTTCGCTTTTTTCAAAAATGTAACGATAAAATTATGCGATTTTATAGTAAGTTCGTGTATTATGTTTAAAATGTATATGTACTCACATGATAAATATTCCGCAAGAATAATAATTATTCAAACGAAGCAATTATAACCACTTGTCCTTCCGAGTGCCGACGGTAGTCACACCATTCACACGTAGGTACGGTATATTATATGGTAGAAATATACAGGAATCAACCGATAAGCGAAAAATAACTATTATGAATATTAATATCAGATTCACCGGCTCGACTATTTTCAATGAAGAAAATGCATTGTTATACACGAACCAGCGGCGGTGCGAACTGAATAAACGAGGACGAATCACGACGGGTTCGACAGAAACTGACGGTGGGTCCGAGTTCCGCTCGTTCCGTGCCGGTCGTGTGTCATCTCCCCACTCTGCACATTATATATTTTTTGCTGTAGGTAACACTATCTACATATAGAGAGGTACCTACACCGAAAACTACATGCTGTACACACCGTTTAATACCAGGTATAGGTACAGCTGGTGGGCGAAGGCTTTGGTGCACGGTGAATTTTTCTTCTTTTTTTTTCCACATCAGTAGATATACTGCAAAATAAAATAAATGTCGTTTCCTCTTGAAAACATAAAGAAAATCTTACCTATAAACTATATATTGCGGTTGCCTGCCTAAATGTATTATAGAAAACGAAAAAAAGATTCTACGCGTCCCTGCGCGTCTATAATACCGTGAGGCGCCACGCGGTGTATTTATAAACGATGCACCGATTAGCTGCTATACACAATCCTGTTCCAATATACAATACAGCCAATACAGGTAAATTCAAAATTTTACTCACTAACGATTTATCGACATCTTAAATTTAATGAGTATTACTGTGTATAGTACATAGGTATACATAATTCTTGTTCGGTAAAATCATTAAGTCTTAAGGGGGTTCACCTTCACACTTAAGCCGTGTTGTGTCGTTAGCACATTTTGGTCCACAAATCTGTAACCATACGGCTAAAAGTTGAATATAATCAACTATGCGGTATCGTTTGGTTACTGTGGTATCGCGTGATCAAATAAAAATATACCATATGGAATACCTTAATTAAACCACGCGGTTCAGACAATCAGAGAAAATTATTTTACACGACACGACACGATGTAGTATATGAACCCTTTTAATGCCTATTATTATTGGTAACGATTTCTAGATTGTACCTATACCGTACCCAGTACACTAGCACAATAGTACCGTTAGTAAATAACCAAGCAAGTCCGGACTTGTCTACTTTTCACACTTAATATCGTGACCAAGGTGAGTGTCCATTAACATATTATAATATAATTACATAAACAATATATGAATCGGATATACGATACCTATAGTTGGTAGGTATCTCGTTCAAAGTCATTCTTATTTTTTGGACAGAAATGTATTGTAGGTGTAAAAAAATATCGCGTTCAAAACAGTTAAATTGTGATTTTCTAAAAAAAGAGGACTTGCCTTCATGTTGTAGGGAAGCAATCATTAATATTTTAAATTTTAAAACAATGATATCTTAATTTGTCGTGTTTACATAATATATAGTAATATATATTTAACATAATATTATAATATTATATTATATAAATAATATCTATATTAGGCGGTTCAGATGGTTTATGTGTAATAATTTGAACACTAAATTAAACACCTAATGATATGACTTTGAATTTGTTTTTCTAAAAACTTAAGGCACAAATTCTATAATACATAGTTTATAGTTATGAAAAATGTAAAGAATGTATATAATAGGTAGCTCGCGGTAGGCACATAAAAACTGATTAATATCAGTGATTTTAATACCTATACTTATTCAATGTTGATATTAAACATTTATTTATACATTAACGAAGTGTTAAAAGTTATAAATTTAAACTTAATTATATTATGTTTAATCTTAAAGTTTTATAATGTTGAAGAGAGTAATTATTATTTACTTCTATTTACGCTTGTGTTAATTTGGTGTGCCTGAATCAGTTTCTAATTTTTTTACGACTATTACGTTAAACTGTCTAATTAATTATCATATAATCGATCGTTGAACACTGAACAAGTATAATTTGTTATCCATTAACTGTATAAAAAATCTATATAGGTATAAATGTATAATATATAATTCACAGCAATAAACGCTAATTACTGTGTTATATAATCGTCGTTCCGCAGTCTGAGATACTAACGATACCATACCGATCAAGTCCTCATGAAAAGACCAAAAGGGAGTCCTGGCGTAAATTTTGTTCTAGTTTAAATCTATCAATTCACATCATAGAATTCTGGGACGCCGATAAATTATGTGTTTGAAGTTCTATACGACGCGTCAACGCGTATAACGAACTACGAACGTCACTGTGTATTATGAAAATATCAGACTGCAGTCAGATACATGCAGTAGACTGCAGCAGTTAGGTATATCTGAACTTTTTTCGATTAACTATTTAATTATTATTCATATATGTTTGGGGCGGGGAGGGGGAGCTTGGAATTTAGAGGTGCCTACCTAATCTTTAACGAATTAAATAATGCAGCTATAATTTACAAACAATACATATTTTAACGACGACTATATTTACACGAAGTCTATACAAAGGAACTTAAACGTCATCGCTACGGTTTCCGGTTTGGACAGGACTTCTTCTATATCTAATATCTAGTATACCTATAATATTATGATGTTTTTATCTGAATATCTCATGATTACGTATGCACCGAAGACAAACATGACGCCGCCGTCATCTATAATAATCTTATTCCACATTTCCAGCTCACTCGTATTAAAGTATACAAATATTTAAGGAAAATTTTTTTTTTATTTATAACGTCACAATATAATATAAATTAAGGAAAGGTATATAGTTTTAATACCATATCATAAATTGATGTATATTATATTTTATACTTTATGGCCTCATGTATGTTCGTAATCGATACCTACCGATACTGCAATATATTCTATCGCCTATTGGTATCGACTACCTTTTTGTTCCATTGTGATACTGCATGTTTCTACGTTCTGTCTATTGTCTTCAATATCCTATATTTTCTATAGAAACTTCGCCAATTTTTGTAATTTATATAACTATTAGTAAGGAAGGTTGAATTACATTTTATCGAAAATATTGCATTTCAAAATGTCATTGTCTATATAAAATATATTAGTAAGCTTTATTAATTAGTAATTTATATAGAACTATATATAACTATAAATTGGTAAAAAAAAGTTGTGTGATGATAATTTTTCTTTTTTTTTTTGGAGGGGGGGAATTTCGTATTTCCCACCCGAGCCACCACATACAAGTACCTAAGTACCGTTGTTCCGTGTTCGTCTCATGAATTATGAGTTTATGACGTATAATTTATATAGTTAAGGTAGGTATAGTCGTATAAGTAGATAAATAAAGGGTGTAGGACGTAGGTACATAAATATTAATTATACAATAAGCCGATTTCCAGTATCTATATGGGCATATGGATATATAATCTGGGAAAGTTGATTCACATAATTTCTTCTTAATTTAATTAACTTTAAAGTTTAAGTCCCTCAACGTACATCTTGACACTCCGTCCCTTTCTATGTTCTTTCCTGCACGGCTGTACCTCTAATTATCGATGTTTACCAACTTACTTTAGATATCTGATATATATTTTAATCTACTTCATCATTATTTTGCACATATACATTATACATATATTGATATATACGTTATTTATATGTTTGACTGTAAAATTAAAAATATTTTTTTGTTGTCACTTTAAGATTGTTTATATAATATGTTTACCTACTTTTGTCAAAGGGCTAAGCCTGTCAAATAAATAAAATAAAATAATACAATGTGCACATAATATTAAGAACCGTGTTCTGAACTCATTAACGTAGGTTTTCTTGTATTTTATATTCACAATGTTCATTTATGCAAATACAAATTTAAAATTAGTTCCTAATCAATAGTCATTGGTAGCGAATGAAATTAAATACCTACTCAGTAGTCAGTAGGTAGGTAACCGTAAATTTTTAGTCAGACTCTCGTATTTTTTACAGTCCATATTGAGGTTTCTTATTGCATTAATGACATTCAAGCTTATCAGTGAAACTTCCCATACGTGAATTGACTATCTGTTTAGTGTTTTCACACATTGGCTTATTCATTTTGGGTATAGGTACCTACCTACCAACAATACCATGTGCACATTCATTTAATTTTAATTAATAATACAAATCTTTGAATAAAAAAAAATATAAAAGTGAAGTATATGTATACATATTAATTTTATTAGATTAGGTAAACGTGCAGCCTAACTGTTAGCTTTTTTTGTTATTTATTTATGTATAAACGGATAAGACCCCTTATTAGAAAAAAAGTAACAAGAGACCAGCTATCGATTATAATAATATGTGTATACGTTTAAACGCACGCGCATATATAGGTACCTACCAATCTACAATTTCAGTAGATTACATGGATAATAATAGGTACTTCTAAAACTTGCCTGCGAAATAATAACACATACATCCATCAATGTAGTTAGAATAATATCACGTACCTACAATTCTGTGTACCATCCACATTGAATACTAATGATAAAGAAATCGTGGACACCCGTCAAAATGAAATAGGTAAATTCATTACCCATATTTATTCTATACATGATTATTAACTTTTCGATGATTATAATAGGTAGGTACATTTATACAACCGCTTAATTCACAAGGATGAAAAACAAACATTCATTTTCAAAACCATTTAGGAGAAAGTAAACACGTGTATCACGACCAGTGACCACAATTATTAGTGTGTTGTACATAATAACATTATATAATATTATAGTAATCCATGGAACTTCAAAGTTAAAATGTCATTCTGAATATCCTGAACTTCATATAGATAGAAGTAGTTACTATAGTCGATAGAGCAATAGTCAGTGACGGATCCGTAGGGCTGTCCCTTAGAGCTCACACAGCGACACACACACAACGCATAAATAAATTATAAATAATTCAAATTGTTTCTAAAGAAATATCTAATCTAAAAATTTTAATTATATGAGTGATTAAATAAATTTACAAAAATGTAAGTAAAAATAATGAAATCTATATTTTGTTATATTTTATTTCATTTGAAGTTGACAGGAATTTTTTACTTCCTATTTAATAGCAAAGTACCAACTAGATTAACTTTCCTATCAGATGAAAGATGCTGAAATAAATCTTTGGTGGCGTGATTCAAATGAATTCTCATCCCCCCCCCTTATCCCCCCCTTATCCCCTCCCCAACGGATCATTATTCTGTATTGGCCCCTGATAATAATATCAATTTTGTTGTTCAAAATACAGTATATACACTTCCAACTATTGTCTAGGTATTTGTATTATATTATATTTTTTCCGAATTTGTTATTTGTAACTGGTAAGTATAACTGTACTTATACGTTAAAACTGACGTGATGATGATAAAATTTTAAATAATGAACCATTACAGGTAGATTAGTGATGGACCGGATCTTAGTAGGTTTGAAGAAGTAATACAAATACATAAACAGTGTATAAATGTAATATAATATACCTAAGTCATGAAAAAGTCTCAACTATAGTATCCATGCCACATATGTGTGTTTGTGTTAGGTTAGATTTAAACAGATTTGTATGGTACACGAGTTATTATCTGGTATTTTTTCTTTTGTTATTTTTTCAACGTTTTTCGGACTCGTGAACTCGAAAAATGTACACACATAACAATACGAATAATGCTTAAATGATTGAATGAAAAACAATTTTTTTTTTTTGAGATTTTAAAATATAGGTTAATAATTACTAGTGTATATATATATAGCATAAAATATATAATCAATAAAACATAATTTTGTCATCGGAAATTAATTGAAAAAAAACAAAAGGAAAAAAGATGAACAATCGCATGAAATAAATAACTGATAGCTGCAGGCCAGTCTGACCGGAAGGGCCTACGAGGTATGGTGTGAAATGAACAGTTCCCGTGGCCGGTCCTGGGTGGACATGTATTGTCGGCACAAGACGATCGTAACGGCCAGTGCCGATGGTGAACGTTGATGCACGGCGATAGCGACAACGGTTCGTGGATATGCGGCGACAGGAACAGTGGCGACCGGTGAAAATGCTCGGTTGGCGGGTTTTTGGGGAGGAAATATTCGGTACAGACATCCGGTTCGTCCGATGCATTATTTTCGCACCCGGACGGCGCGGCGCCCGGTCATTGAGAGTGAACGGCCGGCAGCCAATACCACACCCACCACTACCCGTCATTATTTCATTATAATATTATTATAAATATATTTATGATCGATTAAACCATGGAAGATTGAACTATACCAACCAATATTATATAGCTAACCATATTTTGATCAGGATTTTGTGTGTAGGTACACCTAGTTATATTTATCACTTTTTTGTAACTGAAAATGGTATAAAAAAAAGGCTCTTGGGACGTACTGTTGGACTTTTGATGTTCCCTTTAGACCAGGGATGGCCGACCCGTGGCCCACCTTGGAAATTTTCGTAGTCCGCGAGATTTATCATAAAACAATTTTACTTTTGTGCCAATAGGTATAGAATATTCTGGAATTCCCGCACAACGAGTTGAGAAGCCAATATCCCACCGATTCGTGGTTTATTCATCAAATAAGACTTATTCTGATATTGAAAAACTGGTAATTATCTATCGAATGATGATACTATATCGATGATACTATATGATAATAAGATAGTGAGATGGAGTGGCGTTATTTGGGGGAGGGACTGGTGCATTTACCCCAGTCTAGTATTTACATCAACAGCATATTTACCACACACCTCCTCCCCACCCCCCGTTAAGCTCTATGACACTATGCTATGAGAATCTGAGTGAAAACAATTCTAGGTTGGAAAAGCAGTGAAAAATTGTCCTAGTCTAATAAAAATGAAATGACGACACTGGTGACTGGTGAGGTGGCGATGTATAAAATATTATAATTAGTTAGTATATATTACTATTAGTTGTTAGACAGAGAGGTCCCTTCAGCTCCGTTTCCGAATATTACATTCGCTTATAACTTGAAAGTATAGATAAATAGCTTAATAGCGTGAATATGGTTTTCCCGCGGTGGTCACGATAATGTCATTCATCATCATTTATTGGGTAATGTCAAGGACTTATAAGGAATGGAGCATGAGAAGAACGACGTCGATTATCCGTTCATGTGCCTATGAAACAAGTATAGGTATAATAGGTATATAATACATATACATATCATATAATATATAGGTAAATAGGTGTTGTAACCATAATTGCGTTCTATTTTAATATTTATAAATAAACAATTATAATATTATCGTGCACGAGACACGAGTAAGATTATACTTTCAGGGTATTTTATAGTTTGATTGTATTAATACTACCTATATTCTATATTTTAAAATCAATGATTATACACGTGTCATGTACCTTTTTACGTATATACCTGGCAAAGTGTAAAATATGTCATATTTTAAAGTGACGTGTTAACTTTTAGATTCTGAGAGTAGCGAATGAATGTACTGACCTATTTAGTATAATATTTACAATGATGTGTGTTAAATTTTTCTCTCGGTCATCAACAATCAACATTTATGGTAGGTAGTAAAAATGGTCCCATTTTCGACATCAGCATCTTTTCCAATAGAAAAATGTATCTAGATGGTGCATTTGGGAGATAAAAATAGAAAATTCCCAATAGTTTTCAAAAGCGTAGGGAATAAAAACAAATTAAAAAAATGGGAATTCTTAATCAAAACCAATTTTTGATAAATGTATTTTATTTTATGGTACAACTCAAAAACTAACAAACACTTGCAATTCTTACCAAATATTTATATTAGCATTTTTCATATTGGAAATTAGTATGTACAATGTACATTGTACATTGTACCTATAGTAACATTTTCAAAGTTTTTTTTTTACTCTTATTGAGAAATTTTACAATGTTTTTTTTTTAAATCTACAAAACTATTGACTATAATTTCATACTTGTAGCTTAAGTGGTTCCGGCTAGATTATTTTTTTACCCCTTTTAACCCATGTAGGGGTTGAATATAGAAAATCCTTTCTTAGTGCAGGGTGTCTACATCACAAAACAAATCTACTATCCAAATGTCATACTCATAGATTCAGCGGTTCCGGCTAGGTGATGATGAATCACTAAGGACAAGTAATTTTATATATATAGATAGATAGATAGACACTACCGTTTAATTTTTATTTCTAAATATAAATCTGTCAAGAAGTTCCATCACTGGATGAATTCTTCCTTCAAGCCTCCAATCCATCATCTCCCACAGCGCTTGTACTTATTGTGAAAAAACACATTTACAGATTGTACCTATAAATAAATAGGTAGTTACAAAAAAAAAAATGTATATATGCTGTAAGCAGTCAACTAAAAATTACATAAAATATAACAAATATAGAGCTTTTCCGCCTTTTTTTAAATTATAAATAAAAAATAAAAAATAAACATTTTAAAGTTTTGAATTCCGAGTACCTACTGTTCTGTTTTTTATTCATATTGGGAAAAACGGGAATATTTAGTATTTAAGTAACACTCGTTTTAAACAAAAAGGTTTTTTGTTTTATAAATTATAATAGTTTTCAGAAAGAATCAATCGCATGTGTTTATATTTTCACAAATTATTTATATGGTCTTAAAATGATGTGTGTGTTAACCATTATTTATTTATTTATTTATATATTTCAACGTCTAACGGCAATTAACAAAGACAAATACATAAATATTGGTAAGTATTAGATAACAAATTAGTATATATAAAACACATTATAAGTATATAGCTAAAGTACTGATAGAACATAAAAATTAAAATATAATTACTATATATATTATTATTATTATTATTTATTAAGAAAAAACAAAACGTTGTGTGGTCTGTGTCTAAGATTTATTCTACTATTCACTTTTGCCTAAAATTCCAAAAGTCTTGGGTCTGAGTTAATTTTAAGCATAGTTCTTTGGATAGGATCTTTGCATAGATAATTTGTTCTGAAAAGTGCTGATTTCAAAAATTTGTTTACTATGGGACCCATTTTTAGATATATGAAATTTAACCCTTTCGAGTAGACGGATAGCATCGGTTTTCCCTAAAACTAAATTATTTAAGAATCTTGTATCTAGCATATTTCTTCTAACACCAAGGTTAGATAAGTTTAAAAATTTCGATACCGATGTGTAGTCATGTGGAAGGCGAGTAATTTTTAAAACATATCCCAGTGAACGGAAGAAATCGTTTTTGAACCCTTTTAATCCTTTGGATGTCTTTCTGAGTGTAGGGGGACCATAAAACAGAGCCGTAATCTAAAATTTACCGCACCAATGATGTATGTAATGTTAATAGGCAATTAGCTTGATCAAAGTTCGACGCATTTCGGCGAATAAAACCCTGCAGTGTACGTAGCGCTTTGTAAGTGATACGCTCAACATGAATACTAAAAGATAAAGATGGTACTAATGTGAATCCTAAATCTTCTACTTGATCCACTCGGGGCAAGCATTCATTATACATTAAGTAATCAAAATTGATATAACTACGTGTTCTGAAAAATGTCATTACCTTGCATTTATTGAAGTTTAAGGAAAGTCCAGCCAAATTACACCAGTCAACCAGTTTGAATATAGAATCTTGCAATGCGCAATACAGTCTTCTGGAGTTTGTATTTTATAAAATATTTTTGCATCATCAGCAAATAAAAGTATTCTACAGGGTGATATAATCATTGATATACCTAGTATAAATAAAAATATTAAATAATAGCGGTGAGAGGTGTCCACCTTCGGATACACCAGAGGTTGCCTTAACGTTATCCGATATATTATTTAAGCAAATCAACAAATTGAAATCTATCACCGAGGTATGATTGAATACATGATAATAATGGATTTCCCACACCCAACTTATCCAAAATAAGTATTAATATATTATGATCAATTCAGTCAAATGCTATCGAAAAATCAGTATATATGACATCAACTTGTTGGCGGAGTTCAAATGCATCTAACAGTGGCGGATCCCAGGGGGGGGGG
>NC_042495.1:106288854-106369892 GCF_005508785.2 Acyrthosiphon pisum | reverse complement strand
GACCACCAGGATAAAATACAAAAAAACCAATTTTAACGGCGACAAAATGATTAACGTATATTATTTTCAGGTTGGGTTGAAAAGTTATCGATTTTAGGCTTTCCTGTGAAATACTGTTAGTCTATTATTATTATTTTTTTATATTTATATTTAAAATATATTGTGTTGAAATTAGCCCCCATTCCCCTTCCAAAATTAAGCCCTGGATCCTCCACTGGCATCTAAGACATGTAGAAAAGTCAACCATGTCAGTGACCGTGGATCGACCTTTTGTAAAACCGTGCTGATCATTGGACAGTACCACATTAAATTGTCTTTCGATTGTCTTTAGAACTCGAGTACCTTACCAATAAGAAGTAACCCTGAAATTGGACGATAATTAGTAATATCAGTTTATATTGGATTTTAGAATCATATTATTTCATTGCAAAAAATTCAAAGTACTTAACAAAATAAGGGGAAAACTAAAGTAAAATCGGAGATATTTATGTTACACCTTTTATCAATAAATTGTATCTAGAAATTATTTGGTTTTTTTTGTCATAATTAAAAATGAATAACAGCTAGAGACTCATTTTCACCATTTATTCATATTAGTATTTTTTAGTATTATACCTAGTTTTAAAAATATATTGGCTCTTTTTGCGCTATTTATATATATATATTATGATGATACAAAAACGTATTTTTGTATGTTTAAGCTTTAAAGGCTTGAAAATATAATATAAGGTTTCTCATATTTAAATAGATGATACCCCAGATGAAATACATTATAAAATACATAATCACAGTCAAAAGTCAGTTTTATATTCATTTTAGTAATTTACAGATAAAACATATACCTATATAATAATATAATATACATCTATGAGCAGTGGCGTGTGGAACTAAAAATTTTCCAGAGGCAAGTTACTAATATCCCAAGTATTAACTCATAATAATATATTAATATAATATAACTAATTATATTTCAGATCGTTATTGACTATCTATTCAGAATATTATATTACATTTACTAAGAGACCCGACGGCTACCACTAACCCCTCTATTTAATAAAAATCTCAGAGGCCTCTGAAATTACCGTTCACCATGCCACTGTCTATAAGATAAATTGTGGTATCAATATATTAGAATTCAGTTATAAACAATTTTATGAAATAACTTATCAGAACTCAGTAGATGTATACGAAAAGATTTTTTGAACAAAACATTGACTTATTGGCACAAAATGACATTATTTTGTTAAAATAAGGCAAGTTATATTTTAAGCTACAAAAATGTATATATAATTTTGTTTCAACTGTATTAATGGTGAATATAATAATTCCATATACATTTATAATAAATAACAATAAATAATAAATAATATTTTTGGTAGATGAGGAATAAGACCATAAAAAATTTCTTAAAATTTTGTTATGTCCAAAAGAATTAATAACATTATGGAAATAGGAGCTAGAATCAAAATACATTTCATTTTTCGATTGCTTCGATGATATTTTTCTGCTTTAATTAATTCAGCTGCACCTTTTTTTACTCTGATTTCAGTCTGTTCGATATTGTAGTCTATCCGATCTAAAACACTACCCTAAAGAAACCAAATATACACTTAGATTGGTATACTACTAATACAAACATAAGAGTTATAAAGTTTGAACTAACTTGTTGAACGACCATATGTGCAAGGTCTTTAAATATGTTATTAAGTTCAAGAACAGAACTAGATATTTGATTTGCTTCACGTTCCCACTGAACGGCCATTTTAGCATTTTCTTCTTCAATAAGTATAGCAGCAAATGTTTGTGTTTGATTTGACTGTTGCATCTGTAACTGTTGTCCAAAAGAACTAGATGAACCATTACCAAACATATCTAGTAAATCAGAATTTGAAGTGTTCTCTTCGGTTTCAAAACACATTTGTGATGACATAGCTTCTCTGTGTTTGATTTCTAGAAACATAAGTACACACAATAATAATTAATACCATATAAATTGTATAACTTATTTTAAATTACTGTTGAGATAAATTTGTTGTGAATTTCGAAATTCGTTGAATAAATTTTGTAATGATGACACTAGAGCAGATGACACATTATATGACAGTTGGGATTCTTTGTTGCCAGATAATCCACTTGAATGTAATCTGATTTGTTGAATAATTTTTTTTGTTGAACCAAATATCTGTAGCATAATAAATTTTAAATAGTATTAATAAATAATAAATGTATTTTAATTGTAAAGTAAATAATATATGAATAATGTATACTCTTGTAATATCTAATGTGAGATCTTGGATTTGTTTCTCTTGTAAGCTAGAATCATTTAGGGTAGGCCTCGATACTTGTACATCTTGTAATGATTGTAATTCTTTTAATTTGTTCTGTAACCTAAAATTAAAAAAATTTATGTAATATTATGTTATTCAAATAAAATATTTATTAGATTAAAACCTGGTAATGGAATATTGAGCATCTTCAAGTAATCCAGTCCATGTAGGTGGAGATTTTTCCTGAGAACGCATTTCAATAGAATTTGTTTTTACCATAGAACGACCAGCTTCCATCAACGCTGCTTTGTCATTAATACCTTCATCACTATCTGTATCATAATCATTAAGTTTAGATCCTTGAAATGAATATATTCCTCTACTCTGGATGGAATTTGTTCGCATTAACAAAAATATGTCGGTGAGACTTCTAGTAGCCATATTATTTTTAAATTGATTTCCTTAAAACATAACAAAATAATAAAATTATTATTATTATACATTAAATTACCAAGTATAAAAGAAACTATTTATTTTTAATAATATGAGTTGTGTACTGTTGAACGTATAAAAATACAATAGTAGGAATTATGGAACTGTAAATAGTTCCAGTACCAGTACTGGAAAATACTTTACAAGTTATAAAAACTGGTGAGACCTAATTTTATACAATGCGCTTAAAACCATTAACTAATAAAGCTTAAATAAAATTAGAACACTCACATAAAAAAATACTAGAAAATGTTTAACTGAGTTTAAGTAAAAGTATGTACACAAAGCAAACATACATTTTGTGTCATGATACCAATTTGTACATAGATACTTGTCTATGCTTATATTATTACTTAAGATAATTTATAACTACTGCCCTATTTAATCCAAAATAGTATAATATAACAGTTATGAGTTATTGATTATTTATCAAGTAGAAAACAAGAAAGACAAGTAATACACTAACATATTGCTGCTCAAATAAGTATTGATTTTAAAAGATCATGTTATAATATTATATAGACAATTCTTACTTCAATATTATATAATAAATCTTCTTGAAACCCTAATTTGTATTTTGTTTTAAAACAGTATAATATGAATTAGAAAAAGAGCATAGTAAGGCAAAACCCAACTTAAAAGTTTATAATTAATATTCATTCGACAATCGACATTCGACCATTCGAGTATTCGACACACCTGTTATCACTCCCTTTTAATTTCACTTCGTGTTATCAGTTTATCACCTCTTTTTAAAACGTGGCCTTATCATCCTAACCGTATCAAACATAGAGTAAAAAAAACTTGTCGTCTCTTGAGGAAATACTTGATTAATATGACTACTGACAAGCACGTATTAAGATATATCTTTAATCGTGCTGACAAGCTATTTCATAAGTTTTTTTTTAGAAATATGCATGTATTGAAAAACAAATGTAGAATATTGAATTCTGGGCGGAGGGATGAATTTATTGATTTTACAAGATGTGTGTTTTTTTAATTTTTTTATCTGTATACATAATAATATGTAGTTGAAATATTGCTTAGATTTTTAACTTCTGTATCTTTTCTAGTTTTAAAATATTATATATTTTAGCAGTTGAAAATTATTAGAGATACATAGACACAAAATCATTTAAAGTTCAAAATTCATAAAAATCTTTGAAATTAAATTATTTTGTAGTTAAAAATGTGTAAAATTTTCAATTTTCAAAGCTAAGGATTATAAATGTTAAAACAAGGGTTCTCGTAAGTATTTCATACTGTAACCAAAAAAATCTAAAAAATATATAACAGTTTTTTTAAAGATATTTTAAGCTTAAATTTGGACGAAATTAGATTTTTAAACAAACATTAACGATTTTAGTTATTTTGTTGTAATTTTAAAATATTATTAATGAATCATGGTTCATGGGTACTTGAAACTTTAAAAGTAAATTATATATTATTCGTCATACAATGTTATTTTCAAATGCAATATTTCCGGCCAAAATTAATTCAACCTACAATAATTGAAAAATAAATTACTTTAATAGCAATGATATCATAAAATATAGCTACCTACTTAATTTATATTTATAGTATTATAAGCGATTAGCGCAGGAGACTACAATGGGCTGAATGCATACATTGCAATAATTGCATGCATTTTAGTTGCCTATCTAAAACGCCTTGTGATCAAGATTTTAAACTGAATGTTTAAATTCATAAAAACAAAACATCAATATAAATAATATAATATCGTATATCATATCAACATTCCAAGTATATGTCACTTTTTTAATTTAAGTGGACCCACTTTGGTGTTGTGTATTATTAAAAACCTAACAGGTTCCCTATTGGCTATTACCCTATTATCCCTATTTATATATATTTGTATATATATATAAATTGTAAATTGACCATTGTCCACCTGGTTATTATAATATGTAATATTCTCAAGTAGGAATAGAATAAAAAATTTAACACTTTTTGACAACACGTATAATAACATATAAATAAAATGTAAGCAATCATAGGAGTACAAAATACAAATAGCCAACAGCTGTCATAGAGTAATAGATATGATCATTGATCAGTCAATCAGTCACTAAATATGAATTCAAAATATGGTTTTCTCTTTTCAAAAAAATTATACTATTTTATATATTTTATTTTATTAATTTTTTTAAATTTAAACAATTTTTAAAAAATGTTAAACACGTATTATTTTAACACATTTATTGGTTTTTGGGATGCGTTTTTAACTGTATTTTTAGATTCTGAGTGGAACGATGAATGTATTGATTTTACAATGATGTGTGTTTTTTTTAAATTTTTTTTTTGTGTCTGTGTACACGATAAGTAGTCGAAATAATGCTTCGATTTTCAACTTCAAAATCTTGTTCGATTGGAAAGTGAGTATCGTTGGTGCATTGGGGAGGTCAAAATTTAAAATTCCTAGTAATTTTCAAAAGCGCCAAGAAAAACCAAAGAAAAATTAAGGAAAAACGGGAATTTTTACGCAAAATAGATTCACTCTGTCAAACGCAGTGGCGTACCTGTGGGATGGGGGGCAACAGGTGCATTTGCCCCCCGAGAAGTTTTTTGATGTCATAATGCAAATTCATTGTCCAGCTTAAATAATGTAAATAATAAATATTTTTAATTTTCACTGATTTTAATCGTGTTGAATATTAAAAGTTTTTGATATCACTTATCGATGTAGTATAAAATAATGATAGTATATTATCTATGTATAAAATGTCAATATTCGACTAAATTGGGATTAGGAGTAATGTTATGGTCACATATAGTCACTATTTCATATGACACAATTTTTTCAGATTATATTATAATTTATAACTATAAAAAATTGTGCAATTATTTTATGCCCCCCCCCCCCCAAAAAAAAAAAATGTTTCACAGGTACGCCACTAGTCAAACGTCTACAATAATAAGGATATAAGACTAAAACTGATAACGACATGTTTGCAAATTATTTTTTGCTTCCAAAACCAAAGGCCAATGTCGCATAAATATAAACGTAAATTGCCATTAAAAAGAAAAAATATGTGGGGGGGGGGGTGAGCATGCTTGGTATAAATCACTTTGTATACCTACTCCAGTATTTGCGATTAATTATTTCGTAATTATTTTGCACGGTTTTATTTACTTGCAAAATTTGAATTGAAATGCATTCGGCACATAGCAACCGTGATTTTCAAACATATGTAGTTTCCACGTGAACGTTCAGCTAACCGATAAAATAACATTTGTCCGTCACTTTACATCTATCGTTCGACGAGCGCACTTGTTACTCATAACTTACCTTCGTAACTGTAATTATTATTATCATGTCTTCGTCTTCAAACCAGTCTTTGTCGGTGAGTACTCGCCGTGGCAGATACTATGGCGGTATGGCCGCCAAGCGTTTGAGAGTGATACATTTCCGCAGCGTCGCTGTGGTGTCGATCAAAGCGGAGACGGACGTTTCGTCGGACTTGGCGGACCGGATCGCGGCTACGGTTTTCCGAAGGATGGTCGCCACCTGTGTCCGGGACTCGGCACTTGCCGCGCGCGAGCGAGCGAAATGTACGGCCGTTGAAATCGTCGACCCGGCGGGCGTCGTGGAAAAGGTAAGGCGTAGACGTCGGGCTGCATACGTCGCGCCTTTGCCGATCCCAGGAACCGCCGCACATTCGCCTCGAGCCGTGCCGAGCCGTGCCGAATATTACGGTTCCATGGCCGCCAAGCGTTTGAGAGCGATACACTTCTGCGACGTCGCAGCAGCGGCGCTAGAGGCGGAGACGAAAGAGGATGTGGTGCCGTCCTTTCGGACCAAGTCCGAAATCCTGCCTCGCCAGGTGGACGTGGACGTGCCACCGGTCGCTTGTGCCGAGGCAAACGGAAAAAAGGCAGAACGGCAAAGACGCCGATCGATTTGGAGCCGCGCGAAAAAAATGTTCACGCGTTTCCTGTGCTGTAGTGCATCAGCCACTACAGATTGAATAATATTATTGTAAATTGTTGTTGTTCGTATATTTAAAATGTAAATTGTGATTTTTATGAAAATTTTATAATCCATGTGTGCCTATTATATTAATAATTATTATTGTAAATGTCTTTATATATCATATCATTGTATCAACCATGTATAAATTATGCTCATGTATCATTCCTTCGCAAAATGTCATTTATCACCAATCATATATCATGTTTAAATGCTGAATAATTCAACATCAGTTTTCATTATAATATCGTATCATTAATAATGTAAATTCGTAAATTGTAAATTTGTATAAAAATTAGATTACCTATGTATTATGTTCACCCGCATGTATTATAATGTACCTACACGAAATTGCTTTGATTACAAATAATAAATGTTTATAAAAAATAATTCAATATCGTCTTCTATTTTATGTACTATTAATAACGAACACCAAAATACAATTGAAAAAAAGGTGGGCAAGTGACACCCAGTCTCTGTTAGTGATGTGTTAATCTGCCGTCCTAAAGACAATGCTACTAAGAATATTTTATGATATTACTGCTGTTAAGATGATTTATTTTACTATTAGAAAATAGTACACTATACCTATACTATAATAAAGTTTTATCTGTTGGGCCCAAAAGTGTAAAAATGTAATACAAAGCTCCTGATATATTGTTACAATATCAGTTGAAAAATATTAAAAATACATAGGCACAATTTTTTTTTATAAGCATTTAAAGATCGAATTTTGACAAAATGTATCAAATTTTAATTTGAATAATTATTTTGTAGTTAAAAATTTATAAAATGTTCAACTTTTGTATCTAAGAATTGAAAATTTAAAACAAGATTCCACGTAAGTAATTAATTCTGTTACCAAAAAATCTAAAAAATACATTTACAGAGTTTATTTTTATAGTCATTTTAAGTACAAATTTGGACGAAATTACATATTAAAAACCTAGAATAACTATTTTAGTTATTTTGTTGTGATTGTATAATATTATTCTTGGGTATACTTGAAACTTCTAAAGTGTACTATGATATATCTATGATAGTATTACGGTTTGTTGTTGATGTATAACGCGTTATAAGTACCTAATAGATATTATGATATGATTAATTTGGAATTTATTATAGGTACCTATTATAGGTCAATTTTTTTTAAATACTATACACTATAATATAATATTATTATGCCTTATACCTAGACTGACATACCGTCTCCGCTCAGAATCGTTTTTCTTATACAATGATATTATATCATTGAATTCAAATTTAATACCATCCATTATACAGTGACCCACTTGTAACCTACTGTACAGCAGAGCGAAATCCACTTACCCACCTTTTTTAGATTTAATATCCATAGTTAATAGTTTTATATGTAGTCCATTAAATTCACATCTCTAATAGTTAGATAAATACAACTTATATTTCCTATACTTTGAAAGCTAAGCTTAGGTATTTCAAATTTGAAGTGACTAGATTTTAAATCTTAATTCTAACGAAACATAATGGAGTAACATAGGTATTTTATTTCAAGAATTATTTTTTCTTCAATATCGGTTAGGTGTCACTAAAAACATACAAAATATCTAGAAATATCAAGAGAAGTGAAAGATGAAGCTAGTCATTGATACCTATAATATAATATATTATATTCCAGCTTTTTACGCCCAATATTAACTTTTAAGTGTAAAATGGTCGGAAACTAAATTAGATAATCAGATAAGGAAATAATGAACATGTTTGAAAAGAGGGTACTTAAGTACCTATCTACCAATATTCCGAATAAATAGTCCATATTGAGACTAAGAAATAAAAAATCAAGAAATTTACTACCTAACCATATTATGTAGACAAAAGAGTAACGACTGATCATAGTGACAAGAGTTGCCAGTTGGTGTATAAATTAAATGAATGTCAATTATTTGTAGCATGGTCCACAAGGCACGAATCACGGCGCAGAGAAGATTTTCTCTACACTGGCTTTGAACTAAAATATCATACTATCTCTTAGTCTTTCTATACTTTTTCCGGTTGCATGTGATATGTGAAGCTAGATGGCACTGTTGATTGTCAAATACGATTTTAGTTTTTATATTATTTGCAGATTTTCTTCTTCCGTCGGTTATTACAACGATGTTCTCATTTTTTTGTGATCACCGATCACAACTGAAATAAATATTTAGTTCAGTGTGACATACTGACATTGTCTACTGTCTTATATTTAGTTTGGTTGGCCGGAGAGTAATCCAAAATCCAAAATATATATTTCGTAATAAAATTAATATTATATTTATTAAACTACGTGTTCTTCCTAGGCTTGTATTTAACATCACTTTATTTTATAAAAAATATATATTTTTTCGCAATGAATGTAATACATAGTTATTATGTCATACAGCTGTAGTATTTAAGTACAACACGTAGTAAAAAGCTAATAGCCTCAGTTGCCGGCATAAGACCAATGAAAAAAAAAAATAAATAGTATAACACAACCATTGATAAAAAAAATTGATATTAATAGTAGTTTATATTATAGTATACTTAATCAATGATACAACAATCTAATAAGACCAACGGGCAACTAGTTTTATTAAATTATTTACGTCTTAATATATTTTAATCATATGATATAAATTTAACGTAATGAACTAGAAGTAACTTTCAGTTTTTAAATAACAATGGCCTTGTTTTAATATAATTTAATAAAATTATTACTTGAAATTTTAATTAACTACTTATTTTCAAATAATTTATAAAATATGCCAATTTTAAATTAAAATATTACATTTGAGATTTATAGATATTCAAACTTTTTAAGTTTTAACTGTGCTCCGACAGAAGTATGATTTATGATTTTTTTTCAAAAATAATATTTATTAGTATTTAGTTAATTATATTATTCTATATTTCTTTTACAGTATTCATTTTACTATTAATAATTATTAATTAATACAATATTTGAAGTAGCAAATTAGGTGTAAAATTAGGGAGTGCTAACATAATTTTAAATGATTAATTAATTAGTAAGTTATCATTGTATGATATACACATTACCCGTACATATTATGAGCTTTGTGCCTTTGTCCCTCAAACTTTCATGACTCATCCAAATTTATTTATTTTATTATATTATATACTAATAATGTTAATTTTGTTTGAAAACTAACAATTGATAAAAGATAACGGAAAATTAATTTCTGATATAGTAATAATATTTTAAATTCTGTATGCATTTATAATTATTTTTATACTTATTACTCATTTTTTAGATTCCGAGCGGAGCGTTGAGTGTACCTATTGATTTTACAATGATGCGTGTTTTTATTTGTGTCAGAAGACCCTTTTTATAGTATGAAATATTCTTTAATTTTCAACTTCAATATCTTTTCTGGTAGAAAGGTAAATCTAGTTGGTTTATTAGGAAGTCAAAAAGAACGAAATTCCCAGTATTTTTTTTTGATTTTTTTGAAAAAACGGTAATTTTTACGCAAAGCAATTTTTTTCAAAATTGATTTTATTATCTTGTTGTAATAATTTAAACAAGAATAACTGTAGACAGTTGCAATTTTCTCTAATTATTTAAATTTAAATTTTCTATACATGGTTTACATTTCAAAATATTTTGACTATTTTTTTGAGCCATTTATAAATAATCGTCGTTAAAATGTTTTCGTTTATGGTTAAACAAATTAGATGCTTAATTCAAGCATCTTCGCGTATATTTTTCGTATCTGTCATCACCTTTTAGAACAGTAAAAGTGCTTGGATTTTCTTCAACAGTATCTTTTTTTGATAAGGCTCGTACTATAATGTTACAATGACATTTGAAAAATTTTAAAAATTCTTAGTCACAGTTTTTTTTTAATAGCATAGGTATAAAGTTCAAAAATTGACAAAATATGGAAAAATCACGAAAATTAGCAAATTATTTTGAGTTCAGAATTCGTAAAAATTTTTCTTTTTAAATCTAAGATTTTAAAATGTAATACAAGATTCCTTATAAGATTATCTACCTTTATCAAAAAAAAGTGTCAATAAGAAAGTAAAATCAAATTTTTATGAGCGTTTGAAATTCAAATTTTGTACAACATTGGATATTCACTCGATTTCTCATTTAGCGATTTTCTTATTTTGTTGTAATTCAAAAACGAATAACTGTAGATACATGAAAATTTCACTGAATGTTTATATTAGCATTTTCTATACACGATAAATGAAAATAATTTGACTTGTTTTGAGCTGTGTACAGACATTGTCAGTTTTCAATTTTTTTATTTTTTTTTTTCTATAAATATTAATAAAGTTTAATCTGTTGGGTCAAAAAGTGTAAAAATTTAATACAAGGCTCCTGATATATTTTAAAATAGTAGTTAAAATATTAAAAATACATAGGCACAATTTTTTTTTATAAGCATTTAAAGATCGAATTTTGACAACATTTATAAAATTTAAAATTGAATAATTATTTTGAAGTTAAAAATTCATAATATGTTCAAATTTTATATCTAAGGATTGAAAATTAAAAACAAGATTCCACGTAAATACTTAATTCTTTTACCAAAAAATCTAAAAAATACATAAGCACAGTTTATTTTTATAGTCATTTTAAGTTCAAATTTGGATGAAATTACATATTAAAAACCTAGAATAACTTTTTTAGTTATTTTGTTGTGATTGTATAATATTATTCGTGGGTAACTACTTGAAACTTCTAAAGTATACTATTTTAATCTATCTAACGCGTTATAAGTCCCTAATGTATATTATTATATGATTAATTTGGAATTTGTTATAGGTACCTATTATAGATCAATTTTTTTTTAGATAAGTAGATAATATGTGAATATGTCTTATACCCAGACTGACATACCGTCTCCGCTCAGAATAGTTTTTCTTAAACAGTGATACCTATTATATGATTGAATTCAAATTTAATACTATCCATTATACAGTGACCCACTTGTAACCTACTGTACAACAGAGCGACATCCACTTGCCCACCTTTTTTATGTTTAATAATTAATTCTAACACATTTTGAAAAAACCATCACTAGTAAACTAAAAAGTTAAAAGTTAAAATAAGAATTGTGTCGGTAAATTTATATTAATTAATAATTATTATCTTAATTTTAATCTAAAGTATAGTTACGTATAGACTATAGGCGTAAATATAATTTGAGATTTAGGGAGACTGTTGTTGGAAATGTTTGGAAGGCCGAACTAAAGCCTCACCCCAATTTTTACCTATACTATATACTATATAGTATAGACTACCCAGTATAATATTGTAAATTTCAATAGGTATTGCATATAATTATATAAATATAAAATTCTTAGGTAAGCAAAGGTGGGCATTAACTAGTTAAAAAGTTAATTTTTTTTAAAACTTTTAAACTTAACTAGTTAGTTTATATTCTAATCAACTTATGAACTTAACTAGTTTAATTTACAGTTGAAATAACTTAGCTTTTCTCAGTTGATTTTAAAAAAATCCATGAAGTTGAAAACATTTTGAAATTGTTCGTTTATACGTAAATATAAAAATAATCCAATTAGAAAAACACAAACATTTTCTTGATAACATAATTTTGTTTATATTAATATATTTTATTAAGTTGTAAATTATATATTATGTGAGTTGCAATTATAAATGTTTTTAGTAAAATTAATAATTTTAAATTACAAATTGACAATTGTTATGTTTTAATGTTATATGACTTATAATATACTTATATACCTATATGAAGGTCTTGTACTCATCTTCACGTATTATGATATCCAATTTCTATACGATATGAATAATAATATATTTGTTAAATTATTAATTTGAGATGAGTAGGTAAAGTTTAAATTAGTAAATAATAGTAAAGTAAAAATAAAATGGTAACAGTGTACATTATGATAAAAGTTCAATAAAATTGTTTTTTATAATTTATATAAATTAGAAACTAGAAAGACACATTCACTCTTTATGTGATTTATATACTAATCATAAAAAAAATAGATTAACTTTTTTTAAACTGAGTTAAGTTAATATTTTTTTCTATATTAACTTTTAACCTATCGAGTTAAATTTATAATTTGTTAACTGTTAACTTGTAACTTATCGATCTTGTGTCCTCTTAACTTAACTTAATTTGAGTTAATTATTTTCATTAACTTGCCCACCTTTGTAGGTAAGTACCCACCCATACTTTCTCAGTACCCACTACCAAACAAAATTTGAACCAAACCACCACCACATTTTACTATTTTATTTGTAAGACAATTAGCTGTATAACAATAATAATTATTATTATTGTCTTGGAATAACTCTCACGCAGCTACCCTCTATATTTTTTATTCGTACAATAATAATAATATGTGGCGAACGTCAAGCTGAGCGCCGGCTTGCCCGACGTGCACAATATTATTGCCCATTTTTACCGTAAAACTCTTTCCATTCGACAATCCGGCAGCACTGCAACCATTTATCACTTCCATTGACCCGCCGTTCGTTTTGTAGTGCGTGCGTGAGAGCCAGGCCGCCGCGGCTATAATATGCTTCAGCTCATGGTGCGTGCGCGCGCCCGATTCTCCCTTTTCTCAATCAGTTGTAGTCATTCTGAATTCTGATAATCTGATTCAGTGTCGGTCGTACGACTTGGCAAACGGTCGTTCGTCGTCTCTGTGAGGTTTGTCCCGGGCAATGCGCGCTCGAACACGGTTGTAACAATAATATTGTCCCATTCTCCTGTGTTTTTGTTTAATCGAACGTCTTTCATTATCAACGTCTACGTTGTTGTTGAAATTATTATTACCCATTGTTTTACTGCCCGTCGACTCTTATCACACGCATAAGTGTCCCAATACCGAGACAAAAACAATAATTTTTGTTCGATTATAAAATATTTATTATTCCGTTCACATTTATCTTTTATAATATTATAATATAATATAATAAATAATTTAAAACGTGTACCATACGTCAATACATAACATTTAACGAGGTCTACGTAGTCAACCGTGTCTGTGAATCCGCGGGTTCTCTGGTCGTCCTCGTCTTCGTCGATAATCCCTCACCGTAAATGAGAACGAAACCAGCCGTGCGCCGGAATTCGTGGACTAACCGTCACTGACGTACTGTTATGGCTGTGGTCGGCCCGAGCCGACACTCCAGGGTGTCAATGTCGCTGATGCAGGGCTCGACGAACGGTCCAGTGGGCAACCACCAGCAGGCCAGCGCCTCGCAACAGTTTTTCCACGCTCAGCAGCAATCTCACCATGCCGCACAATCGGCCTCTGCACATCCGGTGGACTACAAACCTGACAGACCAATTGGATATGGCGCATTCGGAGTCGTCTGGTAAGTTCACCGTCGATTATGTCATTCTTATGGGGCTCGAAGGTACTGCTTTTGCCTTGTGTGATGCTCTTGCATACCAACCACACTCAGCATTTTAGGTACTATAAGATATCATTAGGCAGGCGTGTTAGATGTACTTGTCATAGTCACTGAAACCACCTGTAGTAGACGGTATGCTCCTGCTTTGAAACAATACCTACTCATGAGACATAGATTAAGTTGTCCGGTATGACACATCCCTCTACATTATAGCGCTTTAGTATGTGCATAACTTGTACTACTCAATATCCTTATAATATTACGTATGTTACTTTTATTACTCAACAATGGATTCTTATGAACTAACCGTGCCTTCGATAATTCAGCGCTGCTGTAAGCGTGATAGATGTGATGGGAAAGTATGATGAATAATATGATTGTGATTGACCAGCATGTTTCTAACCTGCTGGAACCGCTGTTTGGTTCGCTAGGTTGTGATCAATATCATGAATTAAAAAACGACATCTACCTATCACAAGCAGCGTAGTTTTGCGCTGAATTAAAAAATGACAATTTATAGTTGCTGACGAAGCGTTACAGCAGCGCTGAATTATCGAAGGCACGGTTAGTGAGATGGTACTCGATATAATATAATAAATGTACCTAATCTCTCATATTTTGATACCCAATTCAATGTAGTGAACCAAAAATACTGAGACACTTTCTTTAAAGTAGGTACCTATATCCACTTCCATAGGTACATAGATGATTTAATCTTTATACTTCAAGCATAATATACAGATTTTAGGACATTAGGTTCATGTGCATGATATATATATGTTTAACTATTTTAGTATTAGCTGATAAGTGATATTGTGATAACATTGTTACCATTATTAGGTAATTCCATAATAATATGTTACCTTTACAATAAATACTGATTTCATCATTTGAATTTTGAAGATCAATTTAATATACCTATCAGCTTACTTATTTAAAACCACCGTATTTTGTTTTAAATTTGGTTATATTATAGTTACCATTGTGTCGTAATACATAAGTGTTGAAATAGTTGGATGCAATAAATATTCAATACAAAGAAATTTTAATTTAAGCAGGTACCAGTAGGTACCTATACAAAAAATATTTAATATAGTTAGAATTATCTGTACTGACCGTGGTATTGACTATATTCTTGATAATTTTATTAAAGCCTGTGATAAAATATAAAATAATATAAATAAATTGAAATAAATTTATATCCTGAAAATTATTTCAAATACATGAATACCCATAAATAAATGTGTACAAAATACATATACCTATATTTATTTATCAATATTATCCACTAGATGTATAAGGTTTATAAATATATAACACATATTATGTAGGTATAACTACCTATATACACGCTTATAGTTATAGGTGAAATTAGTGTAGGTCTGGTTTTCACAGACATTTTCAAGAGCCGTGAACTATTTTTATCTAGACCTGGGACCCAACTTAATAAATTTATAACTCGACAGAGGCCTATTGAAAATTATTGCACAGCACCCAATCATAAACTAAACATTGGGTTGAATAAATAAAAACATAAAGATTAAAATGGAAATGAGTTTATAGATAATCTCATTTAGGTATCAAAGTATCTTAAATAGTTGTAAAGAAAGCTCTAAAATTAAATATTGTATTGTGGTTTTTTTTGTTTTTATCATATTCAATGATATTTTGAGTAAAAACAATAATCTAATAGGTATTTGAATAGGTACCTCGTACCTATAATAACAATATTTATTTTGAAAAATTACTGTAAATAGGTATCCAGTAGGACCTCCTATATGTTAATTTAAATTAATTTGTTAATTAATTTAATACATTTAATAATAATTTTTACCTCTATAATTATTACCTCTCGTATTATCCTTAATTGTTAAACTATAACAGATTAATCTATACCTCTTTTCAATTTATTCATCTGAAAATCAATTATATGATATTTAAATTTTTTGTAATTTTACGAGTTAAGAAAAACTATTATAAAAACTCCTTTACTACGAAACATTTAAATACTGTTTATCATATTGATACATCATTAGGATTGTTTTTTAAATACCTACCAATACTTCAATACTGTACATTTACTATTTAGTATTGAATATTAATCGGTAAATTTATAGTTACATAAAAATCTTACTCATAATTTCTAACTACCTTCTGTCAAAGTGCAAAGATAAAAATTACAAGGAAAACTATGCGTTTATGAGTAATGAAATAAGTAATAACATATTATGTATTACTCAGTTAATATATTCTTTTTAACAGAAGACTTGATTTACAATAAATATTAGTTTGTATATTAAGACTTTATTTTGATTGTTTGCGGTCTTATAATTAAGAATTTGTTTGTTTGCTTGATTTTTTTTTATTGATACACCCAACTTATATAGGCACCATTCACCAACATAGTATTATGTACTATTTTTAGGATTACTAGTTTACAATTTTTTTATGGTTTTAGATTGTCAAGTTGAAGATTAGCTTATATACCTACTTTGACTTCCAGATGTCCAATTTCTGTTAGTGCAGTGCAACCTCCCCTAACTGGTACCTCCAAATAGTGGAAGATTTTTTAGGAACAAACTACAAACTTTTTATAAACTGAACCCTTGGAATAGCGGATAAAATTTCAGTGACTAATTCTTCAATATTTAGAAGTTCTACTATATGATATGTATGAACTTGGTTTGAACTAATTAGTCACACAATTTTGTTTTGATTTAGGTAATTAATATGCCTTTAAAATCAAAAATATTTTTTGCAATTATATATAGGTTCATTGGCGCAAATCGTAGTGGTGCTAAGGGTACTTAGCATCTTGAATTTTAATGCTAGCACTCCGAATCCCGTGATTATAACTTATAGTAGGTACTATCACCATAATATTTCTATTATAACTAGGTACATTTATTAACAATTCAAAAATAGATTAAAAACATTTTGGTGCTTATGCCTTCTTAATATTTTTGGGTGATTTGCGCCTATATACCTATATATAATTGTTGTTATATTTCAATCAAGATCTTTATGAAGTTTTGTAAATAATAGTTATTAATATGTTAATTGTGTTAATAGGTTATTGTTTCTCAATATGATAACCACTTGCCCCTCAACATTACAGAATATTTTTATACTTTTATGCTAAATATAGTCAATATAATCAATACAAATACCTAAGTATAATATTTATAAAACTGATTATAAAATTTATAAGGCCTGTGTGTATCAATTGTGTACAATTTAGGTGCCATATTATGTATGTACAAGAATTACAAATAAATAACACAATAAATAACTTACAAACATTTTCTGCAATGCCTTATACCTATAGCGTTATAAATATTTAGTTTATTTTATTATTTTCAACATATCTATTTTTAATAGATAATAATATTTAAGTATTATGGATAATGAACATGTTACATAATATCTGAAAAATAATAAAATTGATTCATGGAAAGTCTGTAATCAGGAGGATTCTGTTTTATGTTCTTAAAATTAGGTCAGTGGTGGGGAATGTTATGAGGGGCAAGTATTTTACCATATTTTAGTTTTTATTTACTTAACTAAATATTGCATTTAATAAAAAATAAAAAGGTAGGTGCCTCTATAATTTTTCCTATAATTCTTAACCATTTTTAAATAGGTATTAATTAAATTATTTTATTTTATTTCCAATAGATATTATGTAACAACAAATTTTAATTTAAAATAATTATTATATTATACCTATATATGTAGAAAAGTAAAACAATAATGTTGACACTAACTATTGATATGGTATTGCCAGTATTTCATGAATTTTATCTAGATATACTTTTAATAATATCAAAGGGTCAATAATTTATGATAACATAATGTAAATATACCCAATGCAATTTTAAATAGTTTTCTGACCTACAAATTAAAAATATGAACTATGCTTTTTACATTTAAATAATATTCAAATTATTTTTCTTTAGTTGTAGAACTTTTGTATAACAACATCATGTCCAAGTCACGTATGGTTTATTAAACAACTGACTATGTTATGGTTGGAGGCTGCTTAATTTGAATGCTATCAAGTATTTAAAAAAAAAAAATCAACTAGTTAAACAATTGATTTGTTAAACAAAATTATCATTCGAAATTGTAAAGATTTTTTAATAATGTATTCCAAGGAATTTAATATGTAATCATTATTTATTAGTTAAATTTCTTCTTAATTAATATTTAAAAGAATAAATACTCTGTTATCATTATTTATCGGCCACTTAAAATTTGTAATTACCTAATCCACTTAAAGTCCACATTAATCCCTAGCTCATACTCAGCCATTACTATTGTACTACATATAGTAGACTCGTAGAGGTAGGTATAAGTAATTAGATTATTTTATTCTGCATTTTATTGTAAAACAAAACGCATTTGATTTTGTTCCAGAAACTTAATAATATTATTTATCGTAATTTATTCTTATTTCATTATTTCAAGATTATTATTATTATCACTATTGGCGTGAATTTTGGTAAAAAAAAAAAAAATACAAAAGTATAAATCAGATAAAAAATCGCGGTTGTTAGTTGAGCGTGAGAACGTGTCGGAAAAGTGTAAAAGTCTACAAACGCATTCATATAAATCTTATAAGTAATATTGATAATAAGTAAGTTTCCCATTATGTTGTTCTAATAGACCAACATAATATGACTTATATGACCTACTGATTTAATTGTTAATGTAAAAAAAAGTTTCTATGATTATGATGATATAGTCGAGGATATAGTGTTCAAAAAGAAAGTTTAGCCATTTTAGTATAGTTTATTTTTTAAAATATTCTTTGTTACTGTTCTCTACAGAATAATAACAAAATATAGAACCAACCCGAAAAAATTTGGTTCGTTGTTCGCGTTTGAGATGAATATTGTAAAAATCCAAGGCGAATTGGGAAGCCAGATGTGGGTACATATTGTCTGTTTGAGGGATCAAACCTGTTTTTTTTTTTGTCGTGGTTGTTTGGTTGTATGGAGACTGGATTTGGAAGGACTAAAGGGCTGCCTGTCGTACCGTATATACTGTATAGAATAGTAGCAGGTGTGATAGCCTATTGCATGCAACCTTAACATCTGTGCAAGGCGGAAAAATACCGACCAGTTATTGGATACGTCTGGACCTTTTTCAGCAGGTATACCGATTCTCAGCTGCTTCAGGATAAAGTTGCCCGATAATATACTATTATATCTAGGTATTTCATATTATGTTGCATTACCTGATATGCACTGTGCGTTCTTTGTGTTCAGGAAATAAATAATACGCGTATAAGTTATAATGCTCACAAATCTTTTCGTACGTGCATATATATAATATTCTGTATAATATATATATTAATATCATTGTTGAGTATATTTCAATTGGCTTTATATGATAAAGCTATTTGCTTTTGTGGCTCTGCCAGTAGTTTATTTTTTTTTGGTATTTTATTATTACGTAATCACTTTATAACGTTTTTGTTACGGCCTTCTAAAATGGTACTCATTTATTTTTTATTCTCCCTTTAAACTTTTGCTGTTGGTCCTATGTTTTATGTTTCTTTTGTTCTCGTTAGACAGAAGTGAGGTGAATAAGAAAGAGACTGTACATACGATATTGTTTTATTGTAGTAATTATTGCTAGCAAGTGCCCTTATATTATTGCACAATGGTTTGTACTTCTATATTTGCTTTTACATATATATATATATATATATACACACTTATATTTAATCTGTGCATATTAGACTAAGTCACCTACCAGTGAGGCCTGTCGTAACTTTTAAGGTTGCCCTGGTTTTTGTATCGGTATAAATGTATAATCAACGAACCAAAACCTATTCGGACTGGAGCCGTCCCATATAGACGTTATGCTTCAACTGTATCTACCCACATATAGATGTATAAATGTTGTAAATCCTGTAGTCCACATTTATTTAATACTTACTGAAAATATAATAAATTTATATTTCTACAATAATAGGAAAACTTTTATTAAAATCATAATATAAGAGTCATTTAATTTAATATTTATTATTGAGTGGCTATGATAAAATTCCTTATATTCTCGAATCGTATCATCTTATAATATACAATTAAAGTTTACATTTTATTAAAATAACATAATGTATTTCATGACAAACGTTGAAATGTATATGTATTATCATAGTTAATCCAAAATATATGTCTTTAGAATTTAGTTAGTACTTTCTAAAAATGTATTGAATTCAAGTGATGAAACCGAGATAAAACCTAATAAAAATCAACAAATAACCAAAAGTCGTCCTTTAAGCAATAAATAGGTAATAATTTTTAATTACTCTAATGTTTTCGGCTTTAGACTATATTATTATTATTATTATTATTATTATTATTATTGTCGGTTGCCGGTAGGCATATTATATAATACTCCTTAATGACGGAATACTTGTTATTATTAAGTATCTCTCTTTCTCTCTCTACCGATGTGCGTTGATGACTGTAGAACGTCCGATATAATGATATAGGTACGTTGTAAATATTCTAAAATAATGTGTTTGACAGTAATTATTAAGAACACAATAACAACTTTTCATAATTTAGTGCAAAATTCTTAGCGTATATAATTGACAAAAGTGTATTATAGCTGAACTTAGTCAACATCATTGAATCTCGAACAGTCGGATGAATGAAAATCCGATATTTTTAGCAATGTATTAATTTTTCCTCACTAGGCTGACGCACACGCCGCGTCGTATAATATAAATTAAATACAGATTAAATGCAGACCATGAAGTACCTATATACGAAACAAAAAATTCGAAATTCGAAACGAACGAACCTTTGGGCATGAAGTATGAACACATTTTATCAGTTTATAGATTACACACAATATAATATTGTCGTGGGTCAATGTTAACGTACACAACTACACAACGTATGGTGAACACATATTATATATATATTAATATATATGTATTATACAACTGCGCCGTTAAGTTGATCAAACCATATTTAATTTAGTGATCCGTTCGAGCAGAGTTTGTGTGCTGTACGCATATAATATATAGTGGGGCGGACGACTGGTACAACAACCGAGTCGGCCGTCGCGGCTGCTACTTTAAATGAATCGATATTTACGTCGCTCGCATACCATATAGGCCTCCGTGTGCTGCATGTATACCGTCGTTTAGAAGCCAACTGTTCCCAACTTCGTCCTGTGTCAGAATGGCGTGTAGGTATACAATATAGAATGTGTGTTTTGTGTGGAAGGGTCATTGTTCATGGGGTATTTTTTAATGATTATTATTATTATGTAAAAAAAAAAATAATAATAACCTAACCTTATAGTATACAGTATTATAGTAAGTTATATGTGTGTATATAATAAACACAAAACCTGAAGAGAGAAAGACAACCCACTAGAGAATTCGACTGCGGTACTCCGCTGCAGTACACGCGCATGCGTATACCGGTACGCGGCATTACACTAATTTCCCACGAAGAAAACCGTCGTGTGACCAGACGCGAGTTTCAAATAAACAGTTTCGACCTCCTCCCTCTACTCTTACTTTGAAGTTTGAATGACTTACATCTATCTTATGTATCGTATCTTATGATATTATATATTAGGTACCTACGTGAATTTATTACTAGCTCGTGTTATACAAACTCTGGTTGAAAACCTATTCAGTCAATAAAGGACGATTATAATACACATATGAACGAGAATTCTTGTGACGTGCAACAACGCAGCACTTAACAATTTTTTTTATTATTATTATGTTCTTATGATGCACATGTGTTGTTTTTATTGTTTAATTTCGTGTGTACAACAGGGAGGCCGTGTATTATTAGGTATTCATATATATGCTTATTTGTGGTTGAGAATATCTAACCGGTGCTGCTGGTGGTCGGCTGCTGTATATCAGATTGCAAGCTGTGGTGTGTCAGCCACCTGCTGGATTGTAGCAGGCAGTTGTCGAGACTCTGGTACAGGTGTCCGCAAAAGTAGTATAATATGTAGAAGTTAAAATCGTATAAAAACAAAAATACAAAAAATAACAGCTATCGAGGTGTTTTGTTATAGCAGTTGAATTCGTATATATCAGTATAAATAATTAATAATAATTATATATTTATATACGGTTGCGTGTGGGGAGTGAAACGGTTGTGAAGGAACCGCGGTGAGAGTAGGAGATACACATCTTTATCGGATCAAATAATATGTGCGGTCTGAAAACCGTGGTATGTGCCTGGTAGCGCTCGTATAGAAGTTATTAAATTAATATGTCCTTGAAACTTACAGCACATATAATACGTACCTGTATATAATACACGCATGTACCTATACGGCGCGGCGGTACTAACCAAAAAGAAATAAATCGAAAGAATACCAAATGATATAAATTATAAACAATAAATATGACAACAGCGGTGCGGGTTATGAAATAATGCGGAGTTCAAATACCATAATATAATAATATGTAGGTACTTTAATAATTAGACTTGTGTTCAAAAAAAAAACATAATTTAGGAACACGGTGCGGTGCAATGTAAAATATAGGATAGGTCGACACGACGATTGCCAGCGAACGGTATTCGGTCGGAAAACGCGTTGTCCTCTTCAATCGGGACGTAACGTAGTCTTTGTTCCACTTGGCGTTTTGATATGAAACGAAAGCATAACAATGAATCGTCTACACCGTCTCTACGCTTTCTTTTTCCCATCTACTAAATCAGTAGCAGTAACACAGTCAAATATCTCTCGTACATACAATAATCAAATAACTGTGAAAAATATTATTAAAAAAGTTGTATTGTGGTTAAAAAAATATATGTAGATTCATGTACCTACTGCATGGCGGAGGGAAAAATATACCCGCAATTTATTTTGCATTCATCATTTTTCAGTAGTTGTCCGAATTGTTGAATGACGAATATATAGTGCCCTTCTCTTTAGTCTCTCGTATATGGGTATTATATATGTTAATTCATAAATAATTAGTTAGGAAAGATACCTTATAATATTATCTATATTTTATCAATCGGTTTTCAGACAATATTTTGTAACCTCCTCGATTTGCCTCAAAAAAAAAAAAAAAACACTACAGCGCTTTATGGAACCAATGTGTAAAAACGGTTACAATATGTCGATCGGTTGATAAGTGATAAGTCCTAAGCCTAAAAAGTCTAGTAAATAATATCCGATAATATATATATTACAATGTACATAATATATTATAATGATTTCTCAGTTTAATTAACTATATCGTAATGACGTTATATAAATAATATACATTAAAAAAAAAACGCAAAGATTATAATTACAAAGTATAAAATATACTTACTTATATAACCCATAAAAAATAGTGAAATTATTATTTATACAAAATAAATATACATAATATATTATAATGATTTCTCAGTTTAATTCAGTATTAACTATCGTTAAGACTATTTATTAATTTTGTCAGATACTTAAATCATTTAGTTACAATTTATATTAAAATTTATTGGAACGTTTGCATCAAATCGTATTTTTCCCTCTACCTAATTATATGTATACCTGGATTTTTCATCACAGACTTTTTATGCTTAGAACTTTTTTACCGTTGAATTTTTATGCTTATAAGTTAAACTTTAAATCCTCGGACTTTTTGGTAGTCTACCCGGTAAAATGTACCAATATTCGTGTTTAATAAGTTATATTTTTGTATTTTATCATATTATGTGAAGTGGTTATCATCATCATGTTGATAAACTTTATAGACGTCATATCGGTGCGATATATGATCGGAAACCGACCATGACCTAAGGGGAAACCGATTCATATGCGCCAAAAGTGTTTTTTTCTTTACAGTGCACTGTTTCCGTGGATTTTTGCGTCTCTGCCAAACATAATTTCTTATTCATAATCTTATTGTAAGAATAGAACATTAGTCGACTTTTAACAAGGCCATATAGATTCAATGAAAATTGTATTAAATCAGCATAATTATTGTTATCTGTATTGTATATATATATAAATGTATATTTATAGGTACTTACGGTGTTAGTTTTATTTAGGAAATTAAAATTTACTTCTACCCAAATGCAATATTATAATAACAGCGTTTTAATTGTATTTGCAGGGCTGTAACAGATCCAAGAGACGGACGAAGAGTCGCGTTGAAAAAGCTTCCAAATGTTTTTCAATCACTAGTCTCCTCGAAACGAGTTTTTAGAGAGTTAAAAATGTTATGCAATTTCAAACACGAAAACGTAAGTTTTTAAAAAGCTATTCATTTTGTCGTTTTTAATGTTAAAAATTACTAACAATTTTTTTTTACTCTTGTATAGGTATTATCCGCCCTTGACATTCTGCAACCGCCTCATTTGGATTTCTTTCAAGAAATGTATCCTTTTTATTATGTTATAATCGACCACAGGTAGGCCATGCCATTTATAGGCAATCCGGAAAAATTTGTTATATTTTCCGTAATAACTATCACGGTGTGTGTGCGCGCGCGTGATGAAGTGATGGATAATTCGATGACATTAAATTGTAGAGTGGCATAGGACCGTGCATTCCTATCGAGCTAATACGCATTAGTCACCCGGTGTATAACAATGTTACGTACCTCGCCATTATAAACCAGTATTTCCTGTCTCTTCTTTGTTTCTCATAGGTCTTTAGTAATAGCGGGTTTATTCGCCCTAGACTGGCCGCACACATTCATATTCACTATTTGGATGTAAAATATATGTTACTTATAACTTGTAAAATATAAGAATAAGTATCTAGAGGATTTTGTTATAGGTACTCATAGGTGTCTGCACACGCGCACACGTGTAATTGTGTGTGTAATAATTCGTATGTATAATATTATGTACAATGTATAGGTACATTGTATTATTTTTTTTTTGTATTTTCAAAATACATTGGAATCTTATTTTGTCTCTATATTGTGCGTGTTTGTAACTGTAGACAACACGTATACGGTGTTTATGGTTTCATTCGAGTGCATATACCTCTGAGATTATTGTTGTATGGAGATGGCGCGATATTTTTAACATACAATTATTGACGGTCTCTAACGACTGATTTTTCTTCAATTTTAGTTGTAACTTGTAAACTATTGACAATTGACAATTGACAGTTAAAGATAGTTCCATCCTTTTATATTTTATTGAATTATGAATACAAATTAGATGCATAGAAATAATCGCCAAAAATAAAATCCGTTTGTATGTTTATAAAATTAAACAATATTATCTTGTCAATGGCGGAAACTGTTTTCAATAATATCTGTTAATGCTATACCATTTTAAGATTAAAATTCGGATGCTTATGAATTTGAAAAATTATTTACAAATGTATACAATAATTATTTATACATTTATAAATACTGTAAGACATTAGGTCTAGTCGTCTAGGTAGAATGAATTTTTTTATTTTTGCATTGATGCGTACATTAAAATTGAAAAATAATAAGTTGCTTATAAACTATAAAATAGTTCATAAACGTTTGCTGAGCTGCACCCCTCTTATTGGCTCTTAGTGTACGGGTGTGATGTTTGGAAAATCTCTGAATTTACGTTACATCCTGCGAAAAAAAGGCAGCAATGGTGATCAGTAGACCGTTTGAACATGTGAGGGTGAAGGTCGTTCAACTCTCCGTGTTTTCCCGTCAGACGCCCTTTGTGCAAGTACACGTTATTCCCCTTTTACATTTTTTTTCTGTTGACGGTTACTTTTTGAGTTAAAACCAGTTGAGTTGGCTGCGGGATACGCGTTTATAATATTATAATATGGCATATATATGACTATATCGAATGCGGGCTTTATTCGAGTATACTGTAACAGCCCTCGTTTGTGTAAACTCATTTTCCCATAATCATCTGCTCTAATCAATAATATTAAAGTTGTATGATATAAAGAGAGGGGGATATATTATGTATGTATTATAATATAATATGCTCCAGTTTTTGTTATCTTGTTTGATCGTGTTAGACCTTGTTAAATTGTTTTTTAAAAGTACAAATTTTATATGTAGGAATCAAATGTATCATTGTTGATGTTTTTAAAACATATTTGCTTGTTTGACTCGATTCATTCAAATCAAAAAAACTAAAAGTGTGTATAATTAAAATTTACGTTAATTATTTCAAAAACCTAATTGTAAACTCAATTATTATTTTGTTTTTTTTTAAATACGTTTAAGTATAATTACATTTTTTTTAAAAAAAACCATTCTAACATCTAAAATATCTGTACGAATGTTATTGATTAAATTTATTTTTGGATATTATTTTCTTTTCACTGTAGTAGCGTTTATATTCTCCTTCTAGTATATTATTATTTCAATAGATGGATTTAACTTTTTAGAGGATATCAGCTCATTATTTGTATTATTTCTCTGGCTCTCATGAAACATCAGGGTTGTTATGTTTAATACAATTTGATTTGGACGCTTTGTTCATTGTGTAAAACAAATAAAACATGTTTAGAACAGTGTAAAATCCAAGTGAATGTTGTGTTTTTTTTGTTTATTATTAATAATAAAAAGCAGGAAAGTGGATGTCACTCTGCTGTACAGTAGATTACAAGTGGGTCATTGTATAATGGACTGTATTAGACTTGAATTCAATGATATAATATCATTGTATAAGAAAAACGATTCTGAACAGAGACGGTTTGTCAGTCTGGATATTTTATATTGTTATTATTTATTTTATCATGTAAATTGAATTAATATTATAATATCATAATTTTTTATTCGTTTCTATGATGATAAACAAAGCGTTAGAAATTAAACTCCCATTTTTAGCGTTTTTTCGTAATTTTTCGGGGGTTTTTCTTATAATAATAGATATCCTTCAGAAAAAAAGTTAAAGTATGAAATAATTATATCTATTACAATCTTCCATTTTAACTTTTTTTTTTAAATTTTATCGAATAAATTACTATAGATTTCAAATGTTTTTACTTAATAGTTAATAAATACTTAGTATAATGTCCACATCAAACATTCATTCAGAAAATATTTAAAATACTTTTATATTTTAAAATATGTAATAAATAAACAGTGAAACATATACTAGTACACGGGATATTGGTATATCGCATATAAGTAAATTACATATAAAATTAAAATTAAGTTATTTTAAATATACTGTTTTAAACTGTTTAAAACTCAAACAATTTAATTTTTAGTTTAAAACGAAAAATACAGTTTTTTTCTTTAAAAAATATACGTTTATTTTTTAACCTAATAAATAAAAAAGAATAATAATAAAGAATAAAACCGATATGTTAAATCCTCAAAAATATTATCCTCTATGATTTTAGTATGTATTATGTTCTAGAATATTTTACTCTAAGATAACTCAACAATTATTTTTAAAAAAATGATCTTACGTTACTGCGTTGTATTTATGTATTGTGCGTGGGCCTGAGAGAGAAAACAAATATTTGCGTTGACATCCTTTTAATATTATTTTTTTTTTTAGTGAGAAATTATAATTTATTATTGTTCAAAAACTGATTTTTTTCATTTTTCAAAATTAATCTCTTTATTTATCTTATATACCAATTACCAAGAACACTATATATAGTATAGTACTGTAGTCTGTAATAACTTAAAATTGTTTACTATCTTACTAAAGAGGTCGCTACACGCATTTGTTGTCTCCGTCTTAAAAGTGCATAACAGCAAATGTACGTTCAGCAGATCACGTTTAGCGTTTTTAGCAGTGGTGTATTGGTAAATATATTTATGGGTATACGCACCAATAAAATATGTACGTAACCTAAACGATCAAATTATATCATCGTATATATTATATATCGTTATTGCAGTTCAATTAGTACATAGTTTTTAACATTATTTTATTAATTTTTTTATAATGTAACAATAGAAAATAAAACAAAATCAACTCGAATGTCAAAAAAATTAAAATAATAATTACATTATTATTATAGGTACAATCTATAGAATTTTCCACATAGATTTTTTGTATTCAATATTGGGTTTACTAAATTGAACTTAAAGTCTTAAAATACATTAAACACGACGCATATTGTTATATAACTTATATTCAATACCTACCTCAATTGATAAGTAATTCATTAATACATATAATAACGAATAACGTTTTTTTCCTATATGAATTATTAAATAAATTTTAAATCTTATTTGGTTTTCTGGTTATTTTGGAAGCGTATACCCGTAAAATAAGATTTTACCTTGGGTATACGCCGAAAATCGAAAATCTTCTGATGGGTATACGGCGTATACCCGCGTACCCGTACCAATACACCACTGGTTTTTAGTTTATAAATTAGAGTGAATCTATTATGAAACTTATTGTAAGAACATTATCAATGTTTGTATGTTTTTATTCATTCTAATTTTTAAACTAAAAAGGCTAAACGTGAACTGCTGAGCGTATAAATTTGCTATGTTACGCACTTATAAAACGGAGACAAAAAATACGTGTGTAGCGTTCTCTCAAACGAGCTTTGAACTGTTTACTAGAATTTGATTTGCTAACAAAAAAAGTTAATAGCGTATGTTAAATTATATGTATTTGATGTCTTGATAGTCGAAGTATGATTTTCCTTGTTTGCGACCAATTTAAATAGAAAAATAATTGATAATATCATAATACGGTTTTTACGAACATTTTAGTTAACAAGGAAAACTTGAATATGTCATACGTTCGTATTATTGTTTTCATGCTTGTATATCGGAGAGCAGACTTATATAAAAAATATACAGTAGTAAGTGGCGCTTTGTATATATTATGTTCAAGACGTCTGGTAGTCGATATGGCGTATTATTGTATTAATATAAATCAATAAAGGAAAAGTCCGGCGGTGCTAAATGATTTTCCTGGAATCTTTCCGATGGTTTTAGCTTTAATGATGATGACAGCGACTATCGTAATGAACACAAGTCATAAAGTAGCTACCACACTTTCTCTTCTATTTGCTAGTAGGAAAATGGAAAATTGTTTTGTGTCTATTGTATTTTTCTTTTTCTTTCTTCATCAGCGACAGTCCAATACTCTAAAACGCATTATAACTATAATAGTCGCTCTTGTAATATTGTGTTTTAGCTCTCCAGTCTCTGCAGTGTCGTCCTGCATGACGGTGTATAATATTGTTTCGTCGATGTCTAGTGAAGCAAAAGGACACCGCGCAGGGCTGCAATGCGGGTACCTGCACCTTCCTAAATTTATCGCATCTGCCATTGTCTGGGGACGCATTCCGAAAAATCCGTATACAAAGGGTCCGTCGGTCCATACTATTCTCCTCTGGGCGTGTGTGTGTTTAAGTGCATTTATTTCATGCGTACGTATGTATCCGGCATATTCGGTCCTGCGTACGTGTGTGTATGCCTACCTGCTGAGCATATTATTATTGTACACACATATGCGAGTATGTAAAGGAGGCGCTGACGCCGGAGCGCTGTACAGGGGGAAAAACTGGTTCACCGTACAAAGACCCATAGACCCGGGCGAAGACGTTCCGTGCGCGCGTGTGTTCGCGTCGCCGCCGTTTCCCCGCACTATGTCCCGGCCGAACGCCGCCGCCCGGTAGTAACACAAAACCGACGGTCGGCCGCCGCGGTACGCGACCACTGCTGTTGCGACGGCTATCACCCGTCGGTTACTGGCTTGGCCGGTGGTGCGGGGGAGGTGTCGAAATGTTGGTAACCTTGACGGGAAAATTGTTGTTGTTGTATGTGTGTGCATTGCCGGCTGGGTGTAATTGACCTGTGCCGCGTCAGTGTAGAGAGAAAAAAATTTATAATATATTATATTTTATAATGTATTATTTTTATATTAATACAAAATATGTTATCGTAAAACATAATGTACGAGTATGTGAATGTGTTCACTGTGCATGCCCAGCGCCGGTTTCCCGATGTGTTATGTCGTCGCGCGCACTGCACTTTACAATATTGGCTCACAAATTGTATTATGATAGAACGTACTTATTTGTCTATTTTACAATTTACAGTAATAATTGCGCGCTTGCATGCGTACCTATACTCCAAAGTGCAGTTTGCAGCGTAATGTTTTCGATCATATTTCAATACGAATTGTTTTTTTCTGTTCCGTTTATATTCTCGCCGTCTGTATTTTTCGTTATTAATTCCCCAGGTAATCATCATCAGTTGCACATGACATGGTGCAGTTATATATCTAGAACGGATCGATCGTTCCGTTTTCCCGGAACTAAAGTTTGTTTTTTAACAGCATTTTGTCTAACTAAATAATATAGGAAATAGTAATATCGTGTTTTCTAATTTGGGTTACGGGACGAAACTAATTTCGTTAACGGACACGCGTTCTGTACTCCACGTTCACCACGTATAAGTGCGCGCTCCGATGCGCAATATATACGATGAGCTTGTTCTACATTCGTCGTCTCGGAGAAATGCGATGCCGGCAACAAAAACGATATAATGACGTATCGGATAATCTGATTAATAGTAAATAGTTTATGTAATATTATGCTGTATTACTTGTGGGAAATTTAAACAGTATACCCGTACGCACGCGATTCCGAGGGTGCGTGGGCGTGTCTATTGCATAGGGTACTATTATCCCCCGTTGACTCAATTTTTTTTAATTTATACATAATTAAAGTACATAACAATCAATGAAACCGTCATTAGTTAACATATGATTTTTGAACAAAATGTTCTATGATGTCTAATGATGCAAAAGTAAACACTAATTTGTGTTGCAGTGATTATATCGTATTGTAAGGTTTTAATCTATTGCTGGTATCTAATAACTTTTAGTCCAAAATTTCCTAATTAGAAAAAACAGTGCCCGATCATTATGAGTGGATCTGCTCGAGCATATTTTTTTTTCGAAAAGAATCCTTTCCACGCCAATAAGCTCCATACAGTTTTAACGGCTTGTTCTAGTTGTTGGTTACAATATCATAATATGTAATATGCAATGCTGTACAACGATGAAACGTTTTTCTTCCGGTCTCCGCTGGCGAAATGAGACGCTCGAATCGTTTGTGTGCTTATCCGCGCTATGGACACAGCAGCATTCACTGCGCACAACGGTTGCTTGTCCCAACTACCAACTACTACGTGGCTACTATACGTGTATTTTTGGGATGTGTTATTTTTTCTTCCTCTCATATTTGCGTTCACAATATATTAAAATCGATTCGGTTCAGTGACTCTCTTCGGCTTTAAATTAAGAGAAACCTTGAACATGGCGGTGGTTTTTCTACGATATCTGTTACGACCGGCACCCGACCCGACCGTAGCCCGTGCATTCCCGCGAGCGCTCCAAGGGCACCTGCCGAGGCTTCTCCCTCCTTCAAACTCCGGTCTCTCTGTTTTGACCGTCCGCAACCGACATACCCCCAAAAAACCGACGCGTGTAGTACGTGTATTATATATATATTATATATGTATGCTTCCACAGCCGTTTCTCCCCTTTGTTACCCGCGCGTATTGATCATTCCCAGCCCCTGACGAATACGCTGTAGATATATGTAATAACAACTGCAGCAGCATCAGCATCAACTATATAATATAATACGCGGGTGAAAAGCAGGAGAAAAAATCGAATCTGTCGGTAGAGGGGCCCTTTTCGTTTTTCCCTAAAGTCCGCGTCCGGTGTGTGTGTGTGTGTGTGTGTGTGTGTGTGACGCGTGCGATGACGCGGGTATGGCCTTTGCTGCGTGGTTGCTGCTGCTGAAAGGGTGGCAGTGGAAGTATATAGTAAGCCACGTATACCGCCTTTGCCGCCCTTGGTGGGCGCCACCCGCCCGAACCGCGAGGGGAAAGGGCAGTAATTTAAAATCCCACGGTGGTGGTGGGGCGCGGCGTAATGATACGGTCGCCATGGTTACGGCCGAGGCAGATGGCCCGGCGACTCGACCCGAGACCGACGACGCCCCTGTTTCCTCTCGGTGGCTGTGTCCCGCCCCTTCCCGTTCTGCGATGCACCATCCCTCTGTGACGGGTCGTTTGTTGGCGGGGGTGGCGGAGTGTGGACCGCCAGAAGGGGATTAATAATTTTGCGAGCCCGGGAGATCGTTAAAAACGCGAGACGGTGCAGCCGCGGCGCTCTTCGTATTTATATTATATTGTGTGTCTGTATATAAATTTGTGCCCAGGCACTAAAATATATATTTCGTATTTGCACACTAAAAAATATAAAAGTAAAAAAGTCATTCCTCTATGTATAGAGTGAGCAGAGCTGATCGAAAAGGGTCAAACATATTTGCGTTTCCTGTATTACCGTTTCACTTCTTTTCTCTAGACATCATATATGTATATGATCATACTTTTGATCTGCTCAGTAATCAGTATACCTAATATTTTAATCCCTATCGTCGGACCCGTGTAACTTAGCAAACGTTTAACGAGTCCTTGAGAAATCGCCTTACCGCTGTACGAGACCCATGTGGCCATAATCGCCATACCGGAGTAGCGGTATGTATGCCGTTGTTTATGCAGCAGTTCCGGAAATAATGATGACGACTGCGTCTTCAAAACGATGCGTCGCATGTTTTTATTAATCATTGCGATTACACATGCACTGTAGGTATATAGTATATAATATACTTAGTAATCTCGTTTTTAAATTGTCTCATTTTTATCCATTATTATACGAATTTCTGAGTAGGTACCTATAATATAATAATCGATTTCGAACAGAATCAGTTCAAGAGTTGTGCAATTAACGTGACTTTAACCGTCCGAAGGTTATTGACTGTTGTTTATCGTATTATACGTATACCTACGTAAAATTACGAGATTTTTTCATCGTATGCAGCGTGCACACAATATAATCGTAGAGTCCCCGTTAAACGTTTTATAATCATATATTTATATCACTCTGGGTTGGCTACATAATAAAGTCTTAACGTAATTAGTATATGTAAAAGAAAAAATATTTAACGCTTGTGTTTTTCCTAATTTAAGAGGTCTTTTAGATTTATTATGTACATCTATACATTATATTTTTTAGTATACTATGCTTATATGCTTTGAATGCATTCGTGCAACCATGCTAGTAAATTTATTTAATAGTTAATTGTATACTATATATAGTATGAATGCAAATAATTATTCAAATTAAAGTGTTAACTGGCAAATATTTATTTAATGTAATTTAACGACTTGGACTGCGCAATACGATCTTGTTTCAAGTTATTTTTTCAACCGTTATTGTCGTGAGTTTCGTATTATTTACTACGTAGCTGAACGGCCACTTTCAAGATGTGTACTTCAAATTACGTTAAATTAAAAATATTAAGGACTTATACACTTACTGCCACGTCCTAATCCAAGAGGAATTTGCGCATATTTATCGCTGAGATACTCGTTGGGTCCCTTCGTTCGATCAACGACGACGCTCACTGTAATACATCTTCGTATACACTATGGAGCGTTAATAATATATATTAATGTATAAGGTAACATCTGTTCTGTAAACAATAAATATTAATTTTTCTTTAATGTTTCTCGGATTAGTTCTTTGTATTTGGATTATTTCGAGAGTTATAAAATTCCATTGAAAGTAAAATGTAATTATTGCACGTTAAACTCATATTTAAATTTTAAATATACATGATATACCTATCTTACAGGCTCGATGATACACACATGTATATATTTTAAAAAACGAGGTCATCAATCTTGGCTTTGTAGTTTTATCCGGTTATGTCCCATAAAAATTTAAATATTTCGTCTATTTTTTTTCATTTATGCATATTATGGCGCATAAATATTCGATATTTACAATCTGCGAACTGATAACGGCCACATGCGCATTTAAATAACGTCGTCTCCTCTTTTGTGCATTTGCCTATTTCTGCCATCTAGTGCTCTCTCTCTTTCTCCCCCCTCGTTTAGTCATCATTGTACCAACTCAAAAATTATTTCAACGATTTGCACAGGTCTTCTCTCCCCGCATGTCGTCGAAACACAAATAGATTTGGGCAATTAAAATGTGTGTTTGAGTCGTGTATTGCACACACACACACACACACTAAAGCATATGTAGCTATGTGCAGAGAAGTCTGGCGGAAATTGAATTATTATAACATGTAATGTGTGCGTCTGTGCATAATTTATATACATGTATGTGTGTATGCATGGTACAAACTAAACTCATATAAACTCTGCGAATATATTATTATATTATATAAAATACACGTCCAGCATACAGTCGGACAGTCCCCCCGGTAAACCGGACGCAACGCTTATAGTCAACGACTACCCTTTAAAAAATAATTTTCTGCCTCCGATTATTATTTCGTCCCCTCGGTGTGTATTGCTTAGGTCGTCATCGTCATATAATGTAATAGAACAGTAATAATTTTGATCGGATAATTTCGATGAGCGTAGGTACATACTACTCACACATCAAAACATTATGTTTTAACATCGAGAATTGGTCGATTTTTCGAATGATTAAATTAATTTAATTGGAACATTTGAAAACTGCGTTTGCTCGTAAAAGTCTACAGTAGGTATACTAGGTACCTGCAACTTTGAGACATAAATAGACAATAAATACTCATATAGTCGTATTAATTATAGACTGTGCTTGCTTATGATCTGATCATCAAACAATTTTTTTCGACAGGTCCTTCTTTGTTGTATATATATAAATATATTGTGCTACTTACATTGTGTGTATTCGACAGCGAAGGCGACCTGCAGCCCTAGCTCGTGTGCGTTAGTAAGTATCGCGCTCTTATCCCCTTTGAAGAATGGAGGCAGTCGTCACGTGACGGTGGTGCAGTATTATACGGGGGTTGGACTGTGGAGATTGCCTTACGATCCTCGTTATATATTTCTTCCTGCGCCGTGGGCGACACTCAGATCGTACTTTTTTGGCAAATTTTTATTATGAGCGTGTATTTTAGAAAAACTACAGCGGTATGTATAATATTATATACTTATTAATATATATCAATTAGTATATTTTATTCGTGCGTATAATCGATAACTTCTACTTTGAACGTTTAAGTACAACACTAGTCTTCTCTATGTACATATATAATATAGTTTTGTCTATTGCGTCATCTTAACTTCAAAATCGATTCAAACGATTGTTGTGTAAAACTAAACGTATAATGTTTATATATATATATATATTATATGTATATGCAATAATGGTACATTGTTTGAAAACGTTCTATGGATTTTTTCCCCGCTCCCGTTCATTACACTGGACCACCGCCGTCGGCTGATGGCTTTCATATATCTTTATCTCTTTCTCTCTGTTTCTGTTAAGTCGTCAGAGTATAATACACATACCGCGCGATCCCCTTGTATAAAATATTTTAGCTCGTTTTATCATTCCATTCGATATAATAATGTATATGACAACCAAATGCTCAACAAACTCCCCGCGCTGGCATTTAAATAATTTAAGCTGTGGATGAATCCTATGTTTGGCAGCGGACTCCGATAAAGTTTCCGTAAGGTAAAACAATACTGATGCAGCCCAAATGACGTATACTGTGAAGAAGGGCTACAAATCGCACATGTGAGAAATTAAATATAACAGATCTGTCTGCATGTTTTTGGGGAACTGGATATTTAGGATGAAAATACCCGAAGAGGGTGTTTACCCGAAGGCAACTGGTTCAGGTAGTCGTATCTGTACAATATATTATACCGTTGTCGGGTTCTGTGGATATATAACACAAATACCATTGTTACCGTGAAACAACCAAAACGAATAACATTCTTTAAAAGATTCACGTTCTTGTAGGTACCTACTGGTATACAAGTCTACGTAGGTATATTCAATTATTATACCTTCTCATGTGCTACGAAAAATGTCCATCCGTTAGGTACACTGCAATAGTCAACTCTTTACGTTAGGTAACAATACCATTTAGTTACGTTCTTACTATAAAATATTTTTCTTTGTGTATCATCTACACACACCCTTCATAAGACTTTTTGTATTTTATGTTTTATTCAAAACAGACATTTTAATGTGTCTTGTTTTCTCGGTTTTGGTATAGTATATTTTTGCCTCGTGACCGTGATGTATAGGATATCTATACATAATATTGTGTATACGCGTGTAGTCTATTGTATAATGTAGGTACTAGGTATATAATATATTTATCTATAATACCTACACATAAATTAAGTCGTGCCCACTTATTATTTACTGCACCGAGAAAGTGTTCATTTTAAACTCGTTAATTTGTATAGTTACTGCGTAAGTATGAATTTAAAAGTTACAAGTTACAAGTTACAGCACAAGCACACGTTAACTAGTTTTTGAAGAATAAAATCGCAATGTATCGCGCTACATTATTTTGCTATTGGTGCTGAACGATGTACTGTATAATCAGTTATTTTTTCTTGCATCTTTCCATTGTTATTAATTTGTTTCAGCTAGTTTGCTGTATCCTTGGATTTTATACATTTAGATGAAAAGTGTTCTATTCGTGCTCCGAGGATTTGTATTGATTCTCGTCAGTGTCGTCATCGTAAACGATTAAACGTGCTCGCACAAAATATACACGTTTATTTTAAATTAGAAATTTTGTTTTATGGAAATATCACGGGTTTCCTCGCGTGTTAATGATTTATATTAAATTCTATAATCCTTATTGTTTATATACGGAATAAACGACGCATTTAAGGCGTCGAAGCATATTTTTTTGTTTAGTATTTAGTATGTTTTTCTTCATGTTTTCTGACTATACATTTCTACGTGATCATAAGACTACACTGCAGGGTCGAATCGAGTGTGTATAATATACAGATAATTTATTACGGCGGCCGTTGACAATACATATCCGTCGTCGTCAAGGATATATTATAATATAGTATTAGTATATATACGCATTGCACGCGCTGCAGTTTCTATTGTGTTGCCCCTAGTTCGTCTAGAAATTCGAATTTTCAGCAGCTGCGTCTCTGGAATTATTGCGCTTATATATTATTATAACATAATATATAATACAAAATTATCGTTTTGAATGCGATCATATTTTTTCTTTTATTACTTTCACTTCGCTTTTCGACCAGCGATCATCATAAACTAACGCTTGTACTCGACACACGGTATAGAGCAAATGTCTGAAATATATGTATCATATTCATATAAATTATAATGTTATATTATTATATGGTATACAGTCATTAGTTGTATTGCACTACTTATATTGGCGTGTATTAACCTATACTCGTCGTACACGGATATTGCACAACAATTATTATTGTTTGACACATATACCTAAAATAAGTTTATAATATAGACTGCTTGCGTTGTTGTTATAATATAATGCTGTCCCCGGACAATGTATGCCTAGTAATACGATCTTGATTAAATACCGACATCGCGTTGTAACTTGACGCAGCAATCGATTAACCAAATAGCTCCGACGCGTTCAATTTTTGTGTTTACCTTAAGTCTTGACGAAAAATAGGGTCGTCACTGCGGTATAAAATGGGTATTACAGCTATATTCCGTTTAACATCACTGTAAGTATATACAGCGGTCGTCGTCCTCGAGATTGGATAGTATACATATAGTATTACACTATTATACCCTCTACAGTCGAGTAATAACTAATAATATTGTCGCCGATACCCGTTTTCCCCCTTTTTATTTTTAAAACGACAAAAAGATCCCTTGAAACACATGGTGGTGGTGCCGTTCTATAAAGATCTATCCATCATTCTAAAAATACGGTATATTATAGTCCTGTGTACCCAGCCCCCGCATGTAATTTGTTTATATTATAACAGTGAACTATAGACGTGGATAACAAGAGCGTCGTATCGTATATTTATTATTTTTTATATTTTTTAAAAGGGTCTCGACATACTAGACGTGCGTCAATACATCATCATGTATACGCCTATTATATCATCGTCATCGTTATTTCCTTAACTTGTAGCATTCTCATAGATACGTGATAACCGAACTAATGCAGAGCGACTTGCACAAAATTATAGTGTCGCCACAGCAGCTGTCACCAGACCATATAAAAGTTTTCCTCTACCAGATCCTCAGGGGTCTCAAGTATCTACATTCGGCACGAATATTGCACAGAGATATTAAACCAGGAAATCTGCTTGTCAACAGTAATTGTATTCTAAAGGTGCGTATACTACAATCTACAACTTACAAGTATTGTACTGTAACTTTTAAGATATATATGTGTCTGACATAATATATTGATACATGATATTATAATAAAGGCATGTTTTTTCCACATTCAGAGCGTGTACATTGGCCTAAATTTAATAATAATAATTATATTTTACATTCCTATCCAGAATAGGTTTATTAATTTCACGCCTGAGTTCTACCTCCGCATACGCACCACGCGATTCGATGGTATTTCTGTATTTTTGTGTCGTAACTTAATTAAAAAATATGCATTCCCATTAAAACACTGCATGTAATAATAAAAAAATAAAAAATAGATATTTTTTGAAATGTTTTAAAATTTGTTTCGCTGAAAAAATGTAAATAATTTTTCATATTTATAAGCATAAGTTTTATGATACTAGTATATAATATAATTCTATAACTACGTTACACAGTTTTCAGCTCCTCTCTCTGCTTAGTGTTAGTCGATTCCGTTTTCTTTTCCTGTTTTCGAAACTATACTATGGCCATGTACGCGATAGTATATTGTTTCCAGAGCACTATTATAATGGAGAATATTTTAAAAGCATTTCTATGTTCTCACGATCATAAATCGTCAATAGCGAACAAAAATTGCAACAGTTAACTACAATATAATATAATTATGATATTGTAAAATTTGAGACCACGGAGAGCACCCGCTGTTTTTGTTGAATTTACTATAGAACCGGTACTTTTTAAATCCTTTTTTGTTTGTCTATTTTGTAGATGAATTTTTTTGCTAAAAGTCGAAAATGTCTGATTGGTTTTAAGGCTGTCACTTTTGTTATATATTATATCATATAAAATATACCATTCAACAAATTATAATAGTTTTCACATTTCCCGTGTTTGTAGATTTGTGACTTTGGTCTGGCCAGAGTAGAAGAACCAGATGAGACCAAACACATGACTCAAGAAGTGGTGACGCAATATTATAGGGCGCCGGAAATACTTATGGGAGCCAAACACTACACATCGGCCATAGACGTGTGGAGTGTCGGTTGTATATTTGCCGAACTCGTCACCAGGCGGATACTGTTCCAAGGCCAAGACACGGTTCAACAAGTAAGTCACCCAAATACCCCTAGTTGAGTGGATGTGTGAAATATAAAAACCATTTTGGTGTTACAATACCTATTGGCTATTACATAGTATATAATTGTAAAATGTATGCAAACACCCGACGACGCGCTGATGATAAAAATAATAATATTAAATGTATGCATATTGCATACTCGAACTTATTTATACGCTTGCCATTTTTACAGTTGGAATTGATAACGGACTTGCTCGGTACGCCGACTATGGAAGACATGGCCCACGCGTGTCCGGCAGCCCGTTCCCACATGCTCATACGACGCATGAAGAAACCGTCCATGTCTCTGTTGTACTCTCTGTCTTCGTTGATGACGCACGAGGCGGTTCACCTGATTTCCCAGATGCTAGTTTTCAATCCGGTAAGTGTTAACGTACAGTCTGAATCTCAAATAATAGCCTCCCTAGGTTGAGCTTGGTAAAGCGAGCGCCGTTATATATTTTCGTTATCTTTATTAACGTCCGGTTTTGTGTTTACGTGACATACAGGACAAACGGATGTCCGTCATGGACGCGCTGGTCCATCCTTACATAGACGAGGGCCGTCTGAGGTATCACAGCTGCATGTGCAAATGCTGTTTCACGGTACCGTTGACGGGTCTTCGGCATTTCTGTATGGATTACGAACCGGTGGCGCCACAGACATTCGACGATAAATGGGAGAAGAAAATGTCGAATGTACAACAAGTCAAAGGTACGCATATAATATACGCACCCTACAAGGTGTCATTGTATAATAATATGTAGTTTTCATCACGGAAATGATGTCACGGTGACGGTATATATATTTACGTTTTACTAAATCTTTATTTCTTACAGAGGAACTTCACAAGTTTATCGGCGACCAGTTGAGCAGTCACCGTGTGCCATTGTGCATAAATCCCCAGTCGGCGGCATTTAAAAGTTTCTCGAGGTAAGGCTGTGAGAAACGTCCACTCTTCTGAATCACCAAATAAAACTACACCTCGACTAACCGGTACCTATATATATAGTATACATAATGCATATATACATACATTTTAATAATATCTCGGCATAGCACGTATACGATTAACTTACTATTATCTTACAAATATACATTTATGTATAAATGTATAGGTATGTTGCCATTTCGGCATAATACATATCCAAACGTACATATTTTTTATTTCTACTTTTATTTAATAATTTTAACAAAGTTTTTACTTTTTAATCGGTTCGTGAATGTGCACAAACGTGACTTTACCGTTTCGATTTTAAAATAATACTGTTAGGTAGGTCCTACTCTATGGGTATATGTAAGAATATACATTTTGTTATTATTAGTTTACGGTTAGATACTTCATTATGTTTTACCGTTGCGCAGTAATAGTAACTTCGGCGTTAGCATTTATAATTGTTTAAAAAAAAAATTGCTATTTTTAAACATGACGAATTGTACATTGTTTTAAAAGTGTACCAATGTGTATGCATAAGTTGGATTAAACCAAAAATTTAACAAATTGTAGGTTTTTATACAAAAATATTGTTTATAGTAAAGAAGTATATTATAAATAAGAGGTCAATATGTCGATCTTCTTCCTTTTTTAATAATATTTTTGTATAGGTACCTAATAAAACAAATATATATTAGAATATTTAATGTACTTTTATAGGTATCAATTTTAATAGAGTTCCACTTGTACATGTTTTCAAATAATCGACCTATATAATATTTACTATATTTTCTTTTATTTTCAACCTTAAACATATAATACTTAAATAAAATATCTACTTTCTCTGTTTAAAAAAAAAAATTAATGGAAAATCCATATTCCCAACAAAAAAATAATGTTGTCTAGTGTATATATATATAATTATAATATGAATACTAAATAGTGATGAGAAATGCTTTTCTTGACTAAATGCTAAACTACTAGTTTTTAGCAAATAAAAAATTTCGCCACATGTAATTTAAACTCTCATATTGAATTTGAGTACTTATATTCAACAATATCAATGTAATTTATAATATGAATATTTTGCTCTTTTCAAATACATACGTTTATAGTAGTAAAATATATTTCTATATATTTGTCGGTGATAAATATTAATTGTATAAATGTGTGTGTGTGTGTGTGTGTATATACGTATATTGTGCATGTATTTTGTGATGACAGCTGCAGTTCAATATTGTGTTGTTAGACCGAATACGTCGTCGTTATAGTGCGGTATCGATTTGTTTCATTTATTGTCCCCGCCCTCAGTTTTTTTTTAAATGATAACGTTTATTTCCCCCATTACACTATTTGTACGGTTTCCGGACGATAACGCCGGTTAGAGTATAGACGTCTTTTGATAGATAATATATATTATTATGTTGTGTGACGATATTGTGGTCTACAGTAAAAATATAATGATATAGCCCGGAGAGTTGTCCCACAAAGGCAAGGCGTTTTCAGTTTTAACGGTGTGCGTTTTATGCATACTAAATATTATACCCTTCGATCGTGTTTTATTATTTTTATTATTATTACTCTCTCATAGTGTGATATTAATTAACATACTACATTAATGATATGTTGTAATAATTGATTTTTCTCATGTTTCAGTGATGTTTGATCGGAGCAGACTGCCTCATTTCCCTATATTTATATGTACCTATCTACATTGTATATATATATATATATATATATATTATATTAACGTGATAACCGGATCTCAAATTGCGCCCCCCCGAGACCGAGACTGAATGAATATAACACAATGAAATCGAGACAAGAAGATTAAACAAAAAAAAAAATGTACATAATCCTGAATTTTTCTTTTTTTCTTTTTATTGTATGTGTGAGCAAAATGCTTGATTTTTACTTATTTAGACGATTGAATGAAAGCTCAGTGCCCAATTTTTCTTTTTTTTAGTACGCTTATTTTCTTATAATTATTATAATTTTTAATTTTTTTTTTTTTTTACCATCCATGAAACCTGATCATTACACCAAAAACCACTTATTATGATATCAAGCTCTGATTTTCGATGTTTACCAATATTATATGATAACGTACCTATTTATAAATATGAAAAAAAAATTATACTCGTTTTTTAAACATAACTCATCCGGTAATGATATTAACAGCATATACATTATACATTCACGTTAAACGCCATGGGTTTAAAGACGTAACGTCAGATTTAAACGGCCGTAAAACGTAATGTATCGGAAAGACGTGAATTTTTATTTTTTAATTATATATGTAATATAGTAACGCGGTAAAAGACGAATAACGACAACGCGCTCGTGTGCGTGGAAGATAATTTTTGTAAATAACGTGTCTTTGTGATTTTTTTTCGTAATGTATATAATTATTTGTACAATTTAAATGTGTATTATAATAATATGTGAATCGCACTTAATTGTCATGTACTTTTTCGCGAACCCAAAAAGCGACCACGCTGTATAGTAATAATGTCACTGTTTTATTGTTTTTTCTCCTCCATCCATCTGTATTGTTCAATCGACGTATTATATAATATTATTTTGTATACAAAATACGCGTACATAACACGTACTGCATACATTCGGAGTGTTAGTTTTTAAGTAATCATCTGTACGGGTCGAACTATAATATAATATAATATAATAATATATTCGTATATATTATTATATAATTTCACAGATTTTTGAAACATGATATTTGTAATAGCTGTGTGAATTATTATTATAATATTTTTTTTTTTTTTTGTTAACATAAATAGAGCGGGTGATTTATTAAATTTTAATAATATATTTCTGTTTTTGTTTCTTCTCGTGCTGCAACGCCAACGATATTATTTTACGTACATTCATGCAAAAACTATAATATCGTAAGATATATTATTATGTACCTGGTACCGTAAAAACCGTGAGCGTATTATTACAACAACGCATTGAATAGCCGAAAAATGAAAAATGTCGTTTTTAGCAGAGATTTCTGTAATACTATATAGTGGAATTTTGCTGCGGTCCTCGTAACCAATTGCTTTTGTTCGTGTGCATTTTATGTTTTCATACATTTTTCCAACTATCGAACTTCTTCTTTAGTGTCTGTTTTACATTGTGAATTTTTATGTGTAATTTTGGCCACGAACGTTTTTTTACGCGCGCGACTTATCTCGCCCGCACTTATAAAATGATGCCGCGCCCCTATAAGTGACCAACACCCTTTGGTTTTCTCTTCCGGACACACTTCGGCCTTTGCATTTCATTCCCACCTCGCACACCAGAAAATCGCGCAGTCATCGCATTCGGTCTTTCGACCGTTCGATATGTGGAAGCATAGAACTACTGGCGAATATTTTATCGTTTGATTCTATATTTAATAAACTATTAATATTTGTATAAAAAGGCGATAAAAAATATTCTTAACACGATTTTTTAAAACCAAAGTAGTTCGAGATAATGTATATCGGTATTCGGTACAATACAATATATATATTACCCTATATATTATATTCATGTTAAAAATACATTTATACATGTATGTTATACCTATAGAGTACAGATAGCATAAACTAGTCTTTTTTTTCGTATTTCGTTTATTTCCTTTATTAATTTCCATACGGAAGTTGAGCCACCGATTTCTATGTTCGAAATTGAAAAAAGGTCGTTTCACCGCAACTCAGGCGGACAAAATAGGTCGTCATCTCTTTTTTTTTTATCTCTGGCCACACATACATAATATACCGTTTGTCACAACAAAAACAACCTATTAATGTTGGATAGATGGCCCAATTTTACAAACCGCACACTTTCACTTAATTATCGGTTTGTGCATTTCGAGCTCAGTGAAGAAAATGATAGACCGAAGGACAAATTTGGTCCGCTCAAAACGTGCGGTACTGCAGGCACCCCGCTGAAAACCCGAAATTAAACGCTTCAACGCAGAGACGTCCATACTCGATAGTGTATAAATAGATCAATTCGTATGCACTGTACGCTTAGGCGATTTGTACAGAATATACAGGGTGATTATTTTAATTATAATAAATATAAGTAATTCGAGTTTATTTGGTATTATAAACTTTTTTTTATCAAAAATTAATTTCAATCAGATAATCACGTAGGTACTTGTAAAAAATGTATTATACCTAATTACCACATTAAGAGGACGTGCTACCGGCATGTGTTGTCTCTGTCTTACAAATGTACAACATAACCAAAAATTATTTTGCGCGTAACCACTTTACTCCCTCCATATTTATAGTAGAATTTCAAAACGCATAGAGAAGAAATTTGTCCGTGACGTAACGTCTTTATTTTTTGGATGACATCAATACGATTAAAGTTATCAGTTTGAGAACATTAGGTTTTTTTTTTGCTGGGAGAACAGCTATGGATCTATGTATAGTGTATACCTAAGTATGATCATTGATTAAAAATATATATATTTTTTTTTTATATTTATCAATATTGTTATGATATTTATAATCAATAGTATGACACATTTCGTTAAATGTATACTGACGTACGTATTCTGTGTCGCATACGGTGATAATTCGAAATGATATATTTCAATGTTATTATCCTTTTGATCCTGTATCTCACTGCACGCACGCTTCTTATTTTATTCCTCGATACGATATTTTGGCGGTCGGTCAAACCACTATCATCGTTCCTGCAGTTTTTCCCAGTAAATTCTATAACACGTTCGTATGTATCTATATAGGTAGCTCAACTATATACAACGAATAACGATAGCGTGTAAAACAATAATTATTTTAATAATGTCAAAATACGTCCATACCGCTGATCGTGTTTACTATTTGGATCAGAATGATCACATATAATACTTGTGCACCCAACACCGGCCTAAGAGCTCGCTATAGATTTTTTCCTCTGTATATTATACTATGATATGACTATCGACACCGTCGAAAATAAACCAAAATCAATTTTTTTTAGGTATATAATATTATATTGGTCAATATTATGTACAATATATTACATGATATGATATCACACGGCGTCGGAGATAGGCTACCTGAGGCACACCACAGTCGGGCGTTACCGTTTGGCGAATCGACCAAAAATGTGGGCTGTTTGGGCGAATAGTCGTATTCTACATAAAACCATATAGTAATGTACGTTAAAAATTGAAAAATAAAGCCACAAACAAAATAAATAATAAATAGTTAATAATGAACTCTCAACTTTAAAAAAATATATTTTATTTTATTTTTATTTGCTTTACGGGTTAGACACAGTTTAAATTAATATTTATAGCTTGTAATTAGTTATTTACAGTGAAATATCTCAAATATAATACAAGGTAATTTTAATATGAGCAAAAAAAGATTCATTACACACATTAAAATTTGAGTGACTTAAACAAAGGTGTACAAAATACTATTTAAAACAGAAAATTAGGTTCTACATTGGCGTTCCTCATAAAATATCTCCTTAACTGTTCATTTGCAAGGCAGTTGGTTGTGGCGTGCGGAATATAAAAAGGTGTGGATATTGGTTAGTAATATTTTAATATACAATCAACATTAATAAACATTTTGCAATTAATAAAACAAAACCATATACGATATACAAACAGAAATAATTAATAATGAACCCTATTTTGAAAATTGTTTTATCTTAAACTGTGAATATAACCAATATAACGCCGTATTTTTTATTAGTTGATAATATATAAATATATTTCTATAGATCGTTTACGCTAGGTTTGGTAAGTAATACGCGTCCTGTCCAGTGTTGGGAAATATCTATAGATAAAAATTATTTATCTTTTATCTTATCTAGATACATTTCTACTCAGTTATCTTTATCTTTATCTAGATAAAATTCTAGTTATCTATGAGTACTTATCTAGGTAATTTATTTAAATGAACTAAAAAAAAATTTGAAAATTTAAAATATTTTTATTATTTTATTTTTTCTATTTTTCATCTATTACATAGAAAACACGTTTAGTAATATGCATTATAATACCATGATTTTAATATTTATTAATATTCATTGTTAGTCTGGAGTTTTACATCGTAAACAATGATAAAACCCAAAAATAGAAATATGTAATGGGCATGTTAGTAGGTAAGATTGTAAGAACAATTACTAATAACAGCAAAAGCAAAAACATCTATCCCTGCTACCCGCCGACCACCACCGAATGATGATGGTCTCATTAGCTGATAAACGTTTCATAGAATTGTGTACAAAGTATGAAAAATAATTATTGTTTCATGCCGACAAAAATAAAACAACATTCATGGATATTGGACACACAAGCATAATAATATTATAATAATATTGTAATTTATAACAATTTAATATTTATAAAACAATATAAAACAATTTTTAAAATAATAATAGAGCTTTATTATGTACTCAACTAGCTGACATTTTTAAACTAGTAACAAAGTTCACGGGGTCAGCTAGAATATAATAATATATTATACGAATATACTATATAGTGAGAAAGAGCTTAGGTTTGTAGGTTACCATTACATCTACACTTGGTCAGTTGTCCAATGTTTATACATTATGGTAACAATCTGGTCGTTCCATAAACTATAATTTATTTATGATAGATACGAACCGAAATACCGAATATTTTGAAGAGATCAAATGTGTACATATAATGAGTTGACCGATGCAACAAGTCTCGTGGTGTACTGGTGTATATATTATACCTATTATAGGTAAGATCATTTTAGTATAGACGAAAAACGTATGTACACTGTGATGTAATTGAAGGATGACAAAGGTACCTATCGTTTTGCCCCCTTCTCTTAGATCTGCCAGTCTTTTTATTTATTAAATCGTATGTACCTACTTAATATTATTTATTAATTATCAATATGGTATTGGGTAGTGGGTAGGTACCTAACCTTACTTTAAATTTTAGTCCAAACCATACAACGAGTTTTAAGATTTTTGTAATAACAGTCAATTGAAAAGAATTGAATAAAAATATATTTATGCTGCGGGCCGCGGGGTAAAAGGAAGGCTAAGGGTTTTAATTTTGGTTGTCAATTATTTTTCTCCCCCCCCCCTCAGTTTCTTACCCAGTTATGACACTGTACACCCGCACTGTACTGTGTACACCATACTTGAATACCAGCCACTGTACAACCACACAGGGCACATTGAAGGCCCCTGCCCCTGTTGCGAAAATAAATTATTGGGTTCGTATAGTTTATGTACCTATAGGTATTAATTTGATGATTCAGATTCATCGATGGGCTTAAAATTTGACTGTATTCGAGCCCCCAAGGGTATAACACCTAACACCCAATAATTAATATTAACCAAGCCGGACCTGACTGTAGCATAATATATGACTGACAGGCGTGAACGAGAAACGAACGCCGCCGCGAGCATACTGTATATGTAATAGTATGTGATACGTACGCTTGAAGAAAAAATGTGATTTTATTTATACACCTACCTACAACAGGTGGATCCGTGCCTGTGCCAGCTAATAATGTTGCGATCGAAAACGTCCACACAACTACACCCCCGCCCCCGTACATTTCAGAAAACGTTTATGTGGGCTAGTCATATACTATTATATTTAATTTTATAATAAAATAACGTACATTTTACCAGCCCTCTCCCCGACGTTTTTTTTTTTCTGTTGAATTTGCTTGAAAACCGTTATATCGCACAAATTCGCATTTCTAATATTGACGAATAAAAAGAAAAACCACCAACATTCCCAACTTGGCGCCCAACCCCTCGGCCACCGGGGCTGGTGAAAATGTGAAATGTATATAGGTATAACTAATAATAGTTATTTCATCGATGGAATATAATGATACCGGTACCTACTGCAGTACTGCCATGTAGGTACATTATAGGTATACCTATATGTGGCCACGTGCGTACATCTATTGCTTATACCGAACGGTATCAGCGACTGAGCCTGCAACAGAAGTGTGCTTGGAAAGCCGGAAACCCTGTAGTTCACCAAATTGTATGAATATTTAAATGCAATACAAGTGCACGACCTCCATTATTTTGCCATGGTTTACGACAATTTCAAAAATAGGTTATTTTAATATATATACCTACGTATACGAATAATATTAACTCACATACGGCTGACATGTTTCTTATATTCTATTGATTTTTTCAATTGTTAGCTATTTTAAAAGTGAATTGGTCAAGGAACAAAAATAACTTAAGCGGCGTCCACGCAGAAGCTACAGCACGGTAGCAGCAACAGGTGGTGCGTCATCAAACGAGACATATTTTGTCTTTAGCGTATGTGCGTATGTAATTTACTATGTACAATACAATTATTAATTACCTATATGCCTCTGCAAATGCATTACAATAATCGTTGTTATCATATTATACACGACGGCGGTCGAACACACTCGGAAGAGTAAACACGTAGGTACGTGACGCTGAGAAATATACATCACGTTTCGTTTTTTTTTTTTTTTTAAAACGTATAACAACTATCGTATGGGGGGCAATAAACATGGATTTATGGTATCCACAGATACCGGCTGTACTCGCGCATCGTTTACCAAGATGATAGGTATACCTACATGCTGCGGTGTATTAGCGTTAAGCTGTTATATAATAACAATCACAATTATTTTATCTTATAAACGATGACCGCAGCAGTGTTGTTGTTGTGTAACAATATATTATACCGAATCCGACACGTCGTCGAGCCATATAACAATATAACATAATATTGTGGCCCACGAGCGGTATCCCACTGGTATATACGGATATGCCTATAATATACCACTCGTGTACCTATATAATACGTTGGCACCGCGTTGCGTACAATACGCCGTCTTCTAGCCATAATAATATAACGGTACACCTAACACATAATAGGTACCTATATGTACATATTATTGTATTTCCTATATAACGTACAAGCACACTGCACGCGAGTGTGTCGTTGATTTTATAATAATATACATAGGTATAATATAATATGTGTAATGTATTACTTCCGAGGTCCCTTCGCGTCGAACCTACCTATATATATATATCATAATGTAATGTATAGTCATAGTGCACATACCTATATAACTTACATACACGAGGAGAGTTTAAAGGTTATTGATTGTTCGTGAGCGATATAATATTATGTAGGCATATACTTATTATATTATGTATCTCGCCGAGTCCCGACGATATTATTATAATATACCTACGAGCGCGCATCATATTATAGGTAGGTATATACCGGCTATAATATATTACAATTTATATTATGCTCCTGGCCACCATTTTATGCGCGTTTCGCATTGTTATGCACGCCAAGTCGTATAAAATTATCATGTTAAAATACGTGTGCGGAAAATCGTAAAAATAATTTTTCGTCGCTTCATATCGGTTGCGCGGGTGATATTGTTCCCGACACGAGCCGCTGCAACTCGGTGGCTGGGTCACTGTTCGTATTATTCGCAGACGTAAAATAATAAAGCCGAAACGATGACGGCAGTGGCGCAACTATGGCTAAAATGTTGGGGGGGGGGGGCTGTAGCCCTCCATCATATTACATGGAAATTAACCCGTGGGGGCGATGTCTCCACACCCCAATATATGTTCATATATTCATATAAAAAATCATACAAAAAAATATATATTTATTTACTCAAATTTCATTTTTCGCAATAATAGTACACTATTTATTTGTCATACTTTATCTACTTATTTTTCATAGGGTCAGAGATTTTTTTCGAGGATTGTTTGCTGGGAGTTTTTTTTCCGGGGATTTTTATTCCGCAATTCATTGTCTCTATATATAGGTAGTCATTAGTCCATACACTATATAGTTCAGTGCATATTTATTAAAATTATGTATGATAATCTTACCAATATATCGACATAAATCGTTTTCTAAACAAATACAGGCATACAGCTAATGATATTTACCATATTTATCACACGCAATATAAAATAATCGTAAAGTTTAAATAAAAATTATATAATTAAATTTTTTCCTAAAAAAAAAAGTAAGAAACACAGTTTAATTTTTAAAGATTTATTAATATTTTAGGAAACAAATGAATAATTTATTTTACTGGGAACTAAGCCTCCCCCCTAGTTGCACTTATGGATGACGGTAAAAACAGTTAACGGCAGGTAGTACAAGTACGCACGGACAAGACCAACCACGCAAGATGATGGAAGATAAAAAAAAAATCGGACAACTCATCGCTATGCTGACACCTATACGATATTATGAAGAGTCTAACCGTCATTTGGTGTAACTATACTGATCACTGTAATACACGGGTGTGTTGAATTTGACTTCAGTGGAAAAGAAAAGTGTTCGCTGTGTAAAGTAAATAAAAATGTCCGTACGTAGTAGGTAGGTACCGGCTAAAAATTCAAGTCCCTGCGAATAATGTTTGTAATTACACAAAATACTTAACAGAAATATTTCATTAAAATATATATCAAATATTGTCAACATTTGTACTTGAAATGTCTATAACAAAACACTGGTCATTGTGCATTTATATTGTTGATATTTTTAGGTTTTTGTAAAAACAACCTTTGAGAACCTTTGTACCTTTTGAGCCTTAGCTTTTAAAATAAAAATTTAGTTGATTCTTAACTACAAAATAGGTAATTTGCAAATGTTCGTGATCCTGATTCAAACGCTTTACTTTTATGAGAAAATATCTTCGTTATTTTTAAACCACTATAATATGTAGAATCCAGGATGAACCTTGTATTACATTTTAAGACTTCGACGGATCATAAAAATGTTTATTCGCCACATTTAAAGAAAAAAAGAAAATAATTTTAAATGCCTATAATAATAATTAATATAGATAGATTATAAAATTAGATATAAATTGTGTATCACACCGTTATCCCTGTAGAAATTTGCTAGACTAAACCTGTTTAAAATTATCCCACATTATTCCGCACCGGGATAACGAACCATGTAGATGATATCATCTTATGGTACCATATGGTCCAAACATCCCGGTGCATTATTTTTCACACCGGTTTAGTCTAGCGAATTTCTACCCTATGTAGCTTAGTGTAAATTTAGACTAGTGTTTTAGATGCAATGTGAAAATAATTAACAACCATTTAATCATAAATAATATATTATCTATATTATATTTGTTTATTAAATTGTATATACAACACTTAATATATATTTATATCGTGTTTATTGGACTAATTATAATATAATATGATATAGATGAAGTTCTGCGTTGCTGTATAGGTATATTTATATATATAATATATATTAAAACTAATATATTATAATAGTATGCCTAATAATATAGCCCCACATACTTTGCACACAATAAATTGAGAACCAGTTTTTTTTAATGTAAATTTCATAACATAATATTATTTCTGGCAATTTTAAAAATTAAAAACAAAAAGCGTGCATCTTTTAAAAACTTGGGAAATGGGCTTGCGGTTTAACAGAGTACAGCAATAAACAAATTTTCAAAGTTATGATGTTAATATACAAACAAACAAACAACTTGCTGGTAAAACTTTGCACACGTGTTTTACTGCAACTTATGAAATTTTAAAATTTAATATACTCTTAATTACCATGTACCTACCTATGTATAGTTATTATATTATAAAAAGATTAAAATGTTATGGGGCAATATGAATCTGATCGGAGATACGTGTTATTTTCATAAGTCCTTAGAGATCGACGGGAAATAATAGCGTAAACGCTGTCTGGTACCGGTGTCACGTGAGTCTTCGAAATCGCCTAGAACACACAAAACAAAAGACGACGATAATTCTATCTATTTATATTTTACTACACAATATTACTACTTTACACGCGTGTGTGGTTTAGTAGGTAATCGCCCGTGTTCTTCATCGGCTGAATAGTGTAATTAAGGAATGGGACCCAAAGGGTTTGGTTAGAGTGTTATTTATTTTGGTTATATTTATTGAATTGTTTTTTATTTTTTTAATAACCTATTATTATGCTACCTATTATTTTTTTTTTTTTTAGATTTTATTAAAATAAAGATATGTATAAAGATATATATGTGAATCTAATAAAATAATTATACTATCAACTATGGGGGTTAGGTCCCCATGTGACGTCTAGACGCAACTTTTTGTCAGCGGCTTAAGGGTGGCTGTGCTGTTTCACTCTCCGTTACATATAGACACCAAGGGGAAACCGTACCAGTACAATACATTTATAAACTTGAATGAATAATATAAAAGATGATATAATGGAGCTTAATTATTTATTTGAGGGAGCTTATATCATTGATTAACATGATTCGTCATTAAAAACAACTTGATCGATATGAAAAATAATAAAAATATAAAAAAACAAGTAGGTCGAGATATCGTAAAATATAACTAACACAAATGCCCCCCTCCCCCGACGATGATGAGGTAAATGAGCCCCTGTCGCAACATACACGCTGCAACAATGCCTCACATCATAATCGTCAGCTTGTGCACCAGCTCCTTCCGCCTTATACACGAATACGACCCGTACAACTTGTAAGAACGACCAGAACGCGTCCGTCGCGAGAGAACGGTTAAAAACAATAACGGAGATGCGGCAGTCGGAGGAATGACGAAAACAATATTCATCGGGGCGATGGTACCGCGAAACGTTGTAGTAATATAAACATTCCTTTGATGTCAGCTGTAAACCGGCGGAAATAACGTGACTTACGGCGGCGGAGATTTATATGCGTGAATTACATAATCGATAAAACTATGTATATTATTATAGTAGTCTAGCTGTGCGTGTATGTGCCATCAAATGTATTTGACTTATTGTTATTATTATTATTATTATTATTATTATTATTATTTATTATCATCACCTTACACCGTTTAACCGTTATTAATGTCATTATAATAGTGTGCGGGAAAATAATAACCACTATATAATCATGGAAACGCGCCTGCGTCATGAATTATGGTGTTATGGCAGGTGAGATAATAATACATCTGATCACTCCTCACGTCTTATAAAATCAATTTTTAGCGCATTTATGAGTTGTAACGATGCGCGTGGAGCAAAATTTTCCCTCGAAAACACCTTGTTTAAAGCCAATAAAAATAATTGGAAAATAAATCATCCAAAAATAATAATACCAGGAAGGTTAACCTAACCCCAGACTACATTACCCTACATTACACTGTGAGGGGATTATAATATTTTATACGGTATTTGGACATTTCCTCCCCACGTTCCTTCACCCTCCCCCGTGAATTTTAGGGGTACTGGACGTTTTCCCCTTGGATTGAGACATTTCCCCCCGAAATCAATATATTTGTACACATAATAATAGGTTCTTTTGTTTTACCCGAAATATATAATCGTCATATCGGCATCTATTGACTAACAACATTCACGTTATAGTCTTATAGATTTATTGATCACCCAATTAAATAGGTTATGATTGATAAACCAAAGTTATGGAAAGTATTTTTCAATCATATTCAGAAGTTACAGTGGGGGATGCAAGACTTCCTCAGACTGCGGTTGAAACGTCCACTTTAACAAATTAAGATTTTATACATAAAATTATATATGGAAGGCTTAAGACTATATGGAGACATTATAGTCCCGTCTAGAATTTTTCCCACTAAGCCCTGATTATATTAAATTAATATATTATTAACAATTTTGTAATAAAATATCTCGTAAGCAGCACATTTATTTATTTGCGTTTGTAATTTTGTATATTATTGTTTAATATTGTTTAATATTTATATTAATGCATTTTATATTAGCAATAGTATTATTATGACGTATTATTGAATTATATTTGTGTATAAATTAGTGTATTAATTTAATCATTTGTATATTTATTGATTTGAATTGTATATATTTTTATTTAATACTTTAACTTTTTATTTTTTTTCCAGGAGGGGTACGTCCAATGGATAAGGAGAGGAAACGGGAGGAAACGTACCAGAATCATTGTATACAGTCCAATTTTAAAGTTTAGCGCGAAGATGATATTATAATCTTTCATATTGGTTATGCGTTTTCTTGCCAAGATCGAAAAAATGCGTACCTTGTTATATACAATTCGACACAATAACCAAATACCAAATACCCGTAACGAGTTGTCGACACTTAATGTTAATATATTATGCATTAATTAAAATGTTACAGGCAGTGTGCATAATGACGAGAAGAAACGTGTGGTTTTTGAAACGCATGTATAAAATATAAAACATATAGGTAACACTCACGGTTGAAAAAACGATTAGTGAGCGACAGTTTCTCGTCCCCGAGGCCTACAGTCCTTTGCTGCGCTGCTGTGTCGGACGACGGTCGTTCGACAGGGCTTTTCATGTCTGATGCTGCTGCGGAAAACCCTCCGAAATTTAGATCCCTTAGCCGCCGTGAAGTTTTGGTCACTCGGAAATATTTGTCCAGCGTAATTTTACCGGTAAGACGATCACTGCATCTGGGCGTCCGGGCGGTCGGTATCTTGAAAATTCCACCAGGCCGTCCTTGATCGACCATGACTCCACCATTATCGACAGGAACCAATGTGTCACCTGAGTATTCACTGCGACGGATTTCAGCTACTTCAGGCAGATTTTCAGCTCCCCGGCCATTACGAAAATCGGAAGGGGCCTTCAAGTTGTTTTCTATTTGGCGGGACAATCGACCCACGACAGTGTCGTCTCTCTGGATGGGTTCGAGATTTATCGTCGAGAAATTCTGTTCAGATTTCCAGTCAAATGCGTTATCCCACCGATTCCACGTCGCCGTCCGTGTCCTAAAAATTAGCATATCTACATTTAATAAGAAATATATACTTAACAAATTACGGAAGTATACAATTTCTATTATTTCAAACACAGATATTAAAAGCATTATAGGGCATAACAATAATAATGATTATTACAAGTGAAAAAAAAGATGTAACAATTTCATAATCACTCAAGCTCAGGTGCTTTTAATGTGAAGCGCCTTCAAGTCTCTCACCGCCCGTTCTCATTAGTCATTATACTATAGCTAAACATTTTACTTATTGTGCACCCTAGTACCTACAGATTGTAAAAATGTATTTTAATAAACTGTTTAAAAATAAAAAACAGCAACAACAACAATTTCATTAGCCATAGTTTATAACATAGCATATAAAATTATTTTTTTTCCAAAATATTTTGATTTTTCAACAAAAATAAATGTTGGTTCTATCGTTATTATTCATTCTATCGATAAATATATTAGGGAGTGTCTTTGGATATACGTAACAGATTCAGAGTATAATCAATCCCAACATGCACTGAATTTAAACACTACTATATTTTTAAATAATTTTTTTGTTTCTGTGTAATATTATTGCCATAAAAATATACCTTGAAGAGAATACATTCTGATTTTTATTTACACTTTTTGAATCCGCAAAAAACCTCGGCTTCACGTCATATCCAATGGACGAGGTTTCGTGTTTGCTCTCGGCGTGATATTTTTGTAGATCACAGAACGGAAGGCGTTTTTTTGTGCTGCAGAACAATGATAGAACAAATATGTTATTACAAACAAGAATTAAATGTATTTATTATTTTTATGAGTTCAAACATAATAATAATTAATAATATTATATCCTTACGGCGATTCCGATTTATTAGGATTGACATTTTCTTTGTTTGCCTGCAGTTGATCTGCTGGAAAATAAAAACCAAACTATAATCTATGATCCTTTATTCTTAAATTTAAAATGTAAATATAGTAGCACTAGGTTGGCTTTAATTTTATTGATCTCCATACAAGCATTTGAAAAGTGTTCTCATATTTCTATTCAAGCCACATTTTAGACTATATTATAATATTATGCCTTATACCTAGACTGACATACCGTCTCCGCTCAGAATCGTTTTTCTTATACAATAATATTATATTATTGAATTCAAATTTAACACAATCCATTACAGTGACCCACTTGTAACCTACTGTACAGCAGAGTGACACCCACACGGACACCATTTTTAATCTTATATTTAGAAAATAATTTTGAAATTACCTCCCCTGTAGTACCGATTTATATTTTCACGGGCGATTTGATTAGATTCTGGAAGTACACCTACCACCGCTTTAGCATAGCCCAATTTTTCTTTTATTGTCGATTTATCGTATTCTAATTTCTCATTTGTACAAATGTCGTCTCTGGGGCATTTTAATTGCATGCTGAAAATTTAAATAATTAAAAATACTTCATTCGTTGAAGATTACAATACATTTTGTACCAATATCATGTGTTATAACGTTGAACTTTCATAGTTAAAAGTGACATTGCTTCGTAAAATATCATCAAGTATTATTAACGACGTCTAAAAACGGTAAACGAAAGACTAAACGGTTATTGTTATATAATTAATTCTGAAACCTATATACAATGTATATTATACATGTACCAGGTACCTATTATACTAGTATAATAGTATATATTATATTATTGTTCTGCATCCAAACGAATAAACTGTGATGATTTGTTCTACGTTACGGGAGCAGTGTTGGAAATAATTGCAATTATTATCACTACGCACTACTTATAATAATATAAGCAGTGCATAATACCATTGTATACATTACATTGTGTTTGTTAAATGTATATGTTATAATTATATATAGATAGTACAATATCAAGTTATTGAATATTATGTAGCAGTAGCAGATACTCAACCTCAATTAAATACTAATATTTTATAACAACAAAAACAAAAATAATAATTAGTAATACATACGGTTCGATAACTTCGGTCCGAATTTTATTTTTCAAATAATTTGTTTGAATCGCACCTAAATCAGAAATATAATGGCATTAAATTCATACACAATTTACACGCACAGTTTTTAACATAAATTTTAAATTTTAAATATTTCAGTAAACAATTATCATTCCTCTAGGCTCTAACAGTTGGATATCAATTAAAAACAACTCACTTTCTCTAAAACAACGCTTCTCTATCGCCGAATCAAATGCCTCAGAGATGACACGATCATTATCTTCGGGTACGAATAAATCACCAAATACGTCGTCATTGATTAACCTTTGATACAAAGATATGCTTTAGGCAACGATGTTTAATTATATAATAGTAGGTATATAACACAATATTTGAATACGTAAAACTTACTCATCGTAACAAAAATAGTTATTTAAATCGTCTTTGTCGAATTTAAAATATTCATTTAACTGTCCTAAGTAATAATAACAGCGTACAACAACAGTTTTATTATTCAATCTATAAAGATTTAAAATGTTAACCGATAATAATTTATACGTCCTACCATTGTTTCGGCAATTAGTTTGTGTTTCGAACATTTCGCCTGCAATTCTACATGTTGCAACACTACTATCATTGGCACAACGCTTAACATCAGTATCCTCTTCCACACGCAGTTTATTCATGACTTTAGGGTCTTGATCTTTCGAAGGAATGTTATGCAAATATTTTTTTATATTTAATTGTATTTTGTCTTTATTGCCTTGTTTCGCTACTCTCGAAGTTCGCTTCTTCAAATGTACAACAATATAATTCGATAAATTATAAAATAATATAATATGATATTATGATACATAGATATCTAGTCGCGTAAAAAAACCTTACTGAATTAATACCATACTTTTTTCTGTGGTGGAGAGGGGAAATTTTTCAACGGCGATTCGGCATTACAATATTCTTCACTCATTGATTCTTTAACATGTTCTTCGTGACTGCCTGGTTTGAACTTAATCTCAATATCGATTCCGACTACAAACAAATAAATATAGGAACTCTTATAAATAATATTATTCGAAACAAATACATAATTTAACTATAAACTTTAATATATTTAATAATGTTAATGTATTAGGTATTTTATATTATTATGTAAAAAGTAAAAACATACCCCAATAATCACTTATTAAACAGATAGTAATTTCGTAGTTGGGTTTATCCAAAAAAAATGTATTTTGTAATGATGTAGTCATATTTATAACTCCTCTTTGTTCCAAAAATTCTTCATTACTTCAAAAAAAAAGTCATCATTTACAATAGGTACTGTCGCGTCGTGTAATTATAATAGGTATAGCAGTATACCTAAATGACTATATTATTTACTATTATATTAATAATATTATACTACCGTATTTGTTGAACTTTTAGTAGACGATTTTCAGAATCACCCACTAAAACCGATACGGTTTGAAGTATCACATTTGCCGAAATATTATCGTGGTCAATTAAAAGAAGTGTTACAATAACTTGTTCTGAAATTTCATCAAAAGTTGCCCGCACTCTATATTTTGGAATCTGACGGATAAAGTCGTGTATATGGTTTCCAAACGGAGGCTGTCGGTTAAGGAACTGGGAAAATAATAAAATTTAAGCGTTACCTATTAAACAAATACAAAATATTGTATATTGTAATGGTTTGTGGGAGCATGGTTATATATTTTTTGATATTGATGTATAATTTGCTTTCAATGCTTTCAAATGTAAAAACACTTATTATCATTCTTTCACGTTACACTTAGATAGTCATTACTCATCGAAGTATTACCTATAAAAAGTATTAACTACGCATTTCGGTGTGTGGGTATTGGTCTGTATTATGATGTAAATCAACATAGACCGTATGGTAAGTAATTAATTATTGTTCATTACATTTTTAAGTCTTAAAATTAATTTTGTCATTTTTCTTTAACCTATACCATGCAAGTGGTTTGACTCCCAGGTCAAGGATAATAAGATAAAAAGATGCGTCCTATAAACGCGGTGTCATCATTACAACTTCTATGCCCATTTATGGGTCTATATAATATATATACGGAAAAGTTACTAGGTTATAGGTACCTATATAAACATTATATTCATTAATAAACAAGTCGAAGGATGTAAATAAATATTTAAAAAAATACTTGATTACTCATTTTCCCGATATATTATTTATAGGTATACCCATTTGTATATCCATGACAAAAGCTAAAATGTATTAACAAAATTAATAATAATAATTTTTTTACTTATAAGTTATTATAATAAATATAAACATTAATTAATTAAATTAATAATAAGTTTAATTCAAATGTTCAATAATAATCTCTTATATACATGTAAGAAATTATTTCAAAATATTTATTTGAAATTAAATTCAATCCACATAATATATAGATATACTACGCGTGTAAATTACACAACTTACCCGTTCTAATTCTCTAGGATCTGTATCCCTGATTGATTTCAATGTAGTTTTACCGTTTAAAACAAATTCTCCTGATAACACTTGTCCTACTCTTGGTATAAGCTTTGAAACAAACTTTGATTGCTCCCATAATTTTGTTGTTACGCATTTTGCCAAAATGCACGCGACTCGGGCTATTTCGAATTTCGTACCTTTGAACGTGATATCTCTTAAAGCTGAAACATATAAGTATCTTGGTTACGTATAACATAGAAACTACACATAGCAATGCAGCCTATACCTTTAGTTAATCGTGTTGAAATTAAAATTATTTTACTCGCGTCTTGTGCTAGCGAACTGTCCGTAATTCTTAATGTCCCCAGGGTTGCTTGTAAAAGGCTATAAATAAGGGACAATTACGCTTGAAGTCATATACAAAATCAATTGCATGAATATAAAAGAAACAGTCTACCAATTTTAAATGTAAATTAAAAGTTACCAATTGATTTTAGTTTCTCGAGTGTTTATTCCTCCTTCGATTGGAAATCGTAAAATATTTTCGCCAGGTAATTTATTTTTATTCAAAATATTTAAAATTCCCTTTTCAGATCTTCTCAGATTAATGTACTCAAATTCTTTAGAGTGAGCCAATAATTGTATCATATCATTTAAGCTCTCAGTTCCTTTTAGCTAAATAAATGTCAACAACATCACACTTTAACAGTTATACATATTTCGACAAAAACAAAACAATAATTTGCTCAAATTATCAATATTTTCGGTCCCCGTATTGGTGGACGTCTTATTTTAGATTTATAAACTCAACATTTAGAATAATAAGTTTCATAAATTATTGTAACATATTTATACATTATTTTATAGAGGTTAACATGTGTAGATATTTATTAATTATACCTAAGTGTTGGCAATCATAGCCATAATCTGTAATCACTAATCGCCACTTTTTAAAACTATAAGAGTATATGTATATTAATAATTAATAAATGAATAGGTAGAAGTCACTTATAAGTTATAAGCTATTGGACTTTTAAAATAATTTTGAAAGATGCTCAATTTTATTTCATAAATAAATAAATGGAAGTTTAAAATAAAGGAATATTTTTTTATAGACGTAGAAAACTATTTTAGTATTACTCATGTCTTAATTAATATTATACAGTGTGATTCATCAAGTATGCCCATCTTCATTTTTTAATCTGATGATTAATTTTGTATTTTGGAATTTTCAAATATATTTAAGGACTCTTTGTTCTGTGGAAATACAAATTCTTGCTTTACAAATGAGAACCCTCCTTTTATACTGTATATTATTTAGTGGATAACATTTCAAAGTATTTTGACGTATCTAAATCCAAATTCGAACGAGTTGTTCTAAGTTATTTAATATAAGGATAATATAGGAGCCATGGTAATGGGTTTAGAAGATGCAGAGCTATGGTGACTTGAAAATTGTATTAATTAATATTTAATACTAATCTATCAACATTTAGGTATAATTTGTAAAAATGGTTCAAGTATATTATAAACACTATAGATCTAATATTACATATATTATATATCTTTGTAAGGACTTTTATCCTTGGTATAAAAATTTTAACGAATCACTCTGTAGTATCTCTGTGTATATAATATTGGGAACATATTTAACATACTTGCATATATTTTTTCATTGTTACAAAGCTTATTGAATATTTAGCCATTATTTCGCATTCTGGTTTTGAAGTGATTTCATTATTTTCATCGACAAAGTTGATTAACCCCGTGCATGCTAATGCCTTGATCTCCGTTAAACACAAATCTGAAATTATCAATAACTTATTGGATTATTAACTATTAAATACATAAGTTGGTTTTTAGTACAATACTATAATTGTCATAAAGACAAAATAAATAGACTAAGGTATTTAAGTAAACAAATTTAAGTATAGGTACACTAACACACTGTGTATTATTCATATTGTTTCATAAAATCTATATTGATATCATTGCTTCACTTATTTCACGCCCTCGTAATATCTAGTTTGATAGGTCTGATAAACGGGTACACTTGGACTTGTATGATAGGTACTTACAAATGAGTAAAAATTACCTGATCATGTAGTTGTCGTGTATGGAAATTTATCACTAATGCAGATTTTGATAGGAAATCTTTGGTAAAAATAAATTATATTCTATATAATATTAGATAAGTAGGTATACGTTATAAAATAAAAAAGATTTAAAAAGCTTAAAATGCAACGCAAATACGCAACCACGGACTGTATAGTAAGTACTATAGTGTTTATTGCACTATATTATTATAATATAATATATAGAATTCCATTATAATATTAGGTGACCAATATAAAAATCAAGTATGTAATACACGAACTTTGTAGTCTGTTTTCTATTTCTTGGATATTAAGATTTTTGATCATTCCGTAATTTTGAGGCGATTTACACGCTCGGACATATAAAAACGTCGATCTTATCCATTCCATTGCAACCGTTACGTTGTAGATCGTACCCAAAAATATCTCTGCATTCATGTGTTCAATCAAGTATTTATGAAGATGACTCTCTATAAAATGGCTGCCGATCAATATTTCTTCGTAATGACTCTATAAAATAAGTAAATTTATTTGCATTAAATACAGAGTAAAAATATCCAAAATATGAAAAAATCTATACAGTATAATATATATATATATATATATAGTTTTATTTTTAATATACCTTTACAATAATAAGAAAACTTTTCTTTTTAAAGAACTTGTTTATTTATAAATTTTTACAAAAATTATGTTTGATAAATTAAATGTATGTCACCCAAAAATAAAATATACATGTTTAATTCATCAGCAGACTTCATATATTTATACCATTAGGTACTAATAGGTTTAATATCAATATCTGAGACCGTCAACAACTAAGCGTTTTCTTCGTCCTTTAATTTAGACCTATACTGTAGGTATATTATAGATATGTACCCTGACCATACAAATATCATCCAAACGATTTATGTCTTTCGGTCTATCTGTCTAAATGCCTCATCTCATCCTACCTATTTTTTTTGGCCCGTAACTAATAAATTATTTAACTGCGACTTACAATTTAAAACAATAAGAGAAACTATTAACCAAGAATCTTATACAAGAATACACGACAAACTATATACAAGCAAAGTATCAAACAGTGATCTATACACCTCAAGGCTCGAGTCTAATAAATTACTTCCAGACATTTAACAAGACAGCTCAACCAAACCTACTGACCCAGAGATCTTCACGATGTGCATAAGATTCAAATTGAATGAAAATAAAATTTCCAAGTGGCTCTATAATGGTTTAGGGAGTTTTATTTCAAAACTTAATTCTAAAGCTACGAAATATTACTTTAAAATGTAGCCTTTGCACATTTTTTATAGATTGTAAATATTCTAAAATTAACGTATTCCTAAAAATAACAATTATCAGTAGAGATTATTTACATAAATTAACTAATGTTTTCTATCTATGAAGATTAATAAGTTATAATATGGGGGACGAGGTGGCCGAGCGGTCAACGCGTCGGCTGTGCTGCTCGCAGTCACGGGTTCGATCCCCGGCCACTGGGTGGCATTTTTCTCCGGGCAAGTCACGGTGTCCGGAGAACAAGTGCCGCCATCCCCCACTCCGGGGCATGGCAGATACCTACGGGTGCCCCATTCAAAAATTCTACCAAAATACACCCACGTGTAACACACCCCTACCGTCAAAAAACCTACTGTTCCACCCCTCCTCCCAATGGCCTAAGTTGCCGCGGGATAATTAATAAAAAAAAAAAAGTTATAATATAATATGTTTAATAAATACCATATACAACATACTAATTACTATTTACTAGGTAATAGTTATGCCCAATTTATTTTACTATAAAAATATAAATAGATACCTATATAGAAAACAATATTTTATCCAGCAGTATTAAAATGATTGACACAATAAATGTTACATTACTACCTATACAGAATACAGCTAGTAGGTACAACATAAAACATGTAATATGTTGTTATTCGTGTACTAAAGCATTATAATGGCACGTTTTATTCGTATTGCGTTTATGATCTCTGGTCCGTTTCGAAATAAATTACTTTAGTACCTATAAAAGTACATAATGTCAATTGATTAATCATTTTTGACCCCCATCAGTTTTAATTCAAAACGTGCTTAACGTTCAATAAAATAAATTATTCTTAATTTTGTATTTAATTCCAATAAAGTAAATACACATAATATATTACCGCTGATGTTCCAATGTTTTTACTATTATAAATAAATGAAGAATGATCTGTAATTAGTTATATGATAATGAATATTTCGATTTTAAATGCTTAAAATTTAAATGCCTCTAAACTTTAAATGTAAAATTCTATTTTAAGCTCATGTATGACTCACAAGCCACTGATCATGACATTTTTGCACTGTATTTTTACAACTTTATCATATAATATACACTGTTAACATTTTACTATGAATCGTTATTTATTTTAATTTTTTCTTAAGGTCATGTTTGTTATACGAATAAATAAATAAATAAATAAATCTATAAGATTATTATGTAATATAATCTAAGATAAAAGGCATCCGATGATGTTTATGTATTTATTTCTTCATATCCCTTATATATTTACACAATTTTTTGAATAATTACAGGTACATACTATCTTTTCTTGTTTTTTTTTTTTTAATTATCAAAGCTCATTAACTATAGACGGCCTTTATTTGTAGATTTCAGCATTATAATAATATCATGCATTTTAATCAAAAGTATTTAGGTAAATGTGTAATTGTAAATGATATTTACACATATTATTAGGTAATTGATTTTTATTATCTTTTTAACATTATCAATTTATGAAATTGCCTATTTACGACTATATACAGTACACATGAATGATAAATAAACATATTTTTAAAATATCATAATTTTTATAATATGACATAGGTACCATTTTTACATTATACAAAAATAAATCAATTGAAATTTGAAAACTTAATCTAGAACGACGAGACACAAACGTTTTTTAGAACACCCAATTACTAACATTTTGAATTTTATTTTTTTTTTCAAAATGATTATTATTTATTACGTTCATAATACAAAGCGCGTGTTGCAGAACGCATAATACATGTATAATGGGACTATACGTGGAAACTTTACAATGAGACAATCATAACACTCGCTTACATGATATAAGTTTGGATTATAGACTAGTTTTTATTTTTGTATTATTGTTATTTTTATAAAGCGCATTGTTGACAGATAGGTGTGTATGATCAATCTACTTTCACAGTAATAATTCCAAGAAAGGATTTGCCATTCACAAAGGTCACACAATAACCTCTATGGAATATTATGAACATATACCTACTTGGAATACCTAGTTCTAACTGATATACCTAGTAAATACTATGTAGTAAACACATTCTATCTATGTATGTATTGAACGGATTTAGGAATTAACACTTTTATAAAACTCTTATGGAAAAAATATATTCAAAATAAATAAAACAACAAGTTAGGATGTATTTATACTTTGCTCTGATAAAAAATGTATTAAAAGCTCATACGACTATTATTGTTCTAAAAACTATAATAGGGTTACGAACCTAGTATTATTCTCAAGCCGGATTCACAGCTACGTCGTCTATTGGATCGTGTACATCTTATCGGTTCTTATTGGCTGTTAATTGTTAAAATCATAGTATCAATCAATAACCATGATCTATCTGGAAAGTTCCAGAGTTGGGGCGAGCTCAAATTGTCAACACGTCACGACAGCTGTGAACCCGACTTTATTCGTAGAATTTATATGTGAATAATAGAAAACTATAATATAATACCATGTTATAACATTATAATGTATAACTGTTTTTTTTTTTTATGTAGGTAAACCAATAAAACAAACTGGGTAGATCGACCAGACAAATCTGCAAAGTCTTGTTTTTGTAACTATAATATAGCACTTAGTTTTTCTCTATTGTCATACTATAATAACTGTCCATTATATAAGCCAAGATCGTGTTTGGATTTAATTGAAACCCTCAAAATGAATATCTTACGAGAAAACAATGGTGATCCAGCTTTATGTAGTGGGCTCCTTATAAACATATAATAATTCATATATCTCGAGTATACTGAGTACCTATATCCGATTTACGGTTATTTTTTTATCTTTCAGCTTTATCGCAATTATTGACTCGGAGTCCAGACTTATTTTCTTCGACCATTTCCTAATGCGGCGGAATCTATATAGTCTATACAACATAATATGAGACCAATAGCTTACAAATGTAATATGTAATATAGCCCATGATTACATATTGTTTGCACAGTATATTATAGAGTAGACAATGGAACGTTTTTCGTCCTTTTATCCTATTACTAGATACATTTTACCTATCACAAAAGAGTAGAAAATAATGAATGAATCAGCAAACGTTCCATGTAGGTAGGTATGTTTAAATTGTTGAGTGTACGTGATCCCGTCTCTTATTGCATGTATAAATTGCTACAATATTTACACAATAAAGTGTAATTTAAAATAATTACATACACCTATGAATACGTGTAATGTATTTAAATACATTAAATATTGATATATAACAATGTTTTGTCATTAAAGAAAATATTATAAACCATAATAATATTATATTATAAATTATAATAGTTATTAGTTAACACCATTACCTATAGGTTTATAATGCATGGTTGAGAACTTTCCAATAATATAACTAGGATTAAATAGTAAATACATGCAATCTATATTAAATATAAAATAAATTGAATTTGTTCGAATTCGGAACAAAATCCTACTATAATAATACACGAGATATTTCAAATAATATAAAATAAAATTTGTGGGGATTACATAAGAACAACGTACGTAATCCTTCTCCATTTTCGTCACACAATATTTAAAAGACCCTAAAGTAGTACAGAACCTACATATTATAATGAAACAAATAACGCACAGGGTGATTTGTATACTTAGATTATACATAGATAAAAGATAAATACAAAATATTGTATAGAATATTAATATATTATTCCATATTTTACATTTTATTTACTATTTTACATTCTCAAGCCTTTTATACTGTTATAACTATCAGACAAATTTAAAACTATTCAACTACCTATACCATTTTTATTTAACTGTACAACAATATGTAAATAATAACTAATAAGAGATTGGTTGGACTCTCCTTCAACGGTAAAGTCTTAAGCATAAGCTCTATAAAGGTACACTCCATTAACTGAACGTTCAAAGTTCAATACGATTATAATTTATAACAATATCCATCAAATTTATCAAGTTAGTGCCGCACCATAATAATAATTAACAAAGCGTTACAGACGTTTGTGAACGAGTGTGTTATTTGTTGTTTTATTATGAGTTGTGACATCGTTAAAAGATCTGACTAAAGAATAATAAAGTTGAACTTTACTTTTATAATGAATGATATTTCAAAATGTATACCTAGCTCCCGGTTATTTTATTATTTTTATTATATAAGTCATTATTCTTTTACAGTAATTACTCATTTATTTTGACAAAATTACAATATTAAAAACCAATTAAGTTATTGTAAAATTTATAAATAAAACACTATAATAACATGTTATTACTTATTAGATATAATTTATAGCCATACGAAACTTATACAGAACTCTTACAACTAGTTAAAAGTATTGAACATATTTTTATTAAGTATTATTGTATTATAAGACCATATTTACTAGAGCACCTACTACCTAATATTTTATAAATATATTATATATATAGCTAAATCTCTTATATTCTCTTATAATTCATACCTTGAACTTAAGCTATCGTTATTTAATTTTCTTTTAGATACCTATCTAATTCTGATTAGGTATTCTATTGTGTAAATATTAGATATACAACGTATATTAGTACGATAAGTATTTATAAACTGTATCAGTGTATGTAGTAATGTATTAAATCATATGAATAAGCAATGTATCTTCAGACGTAGGTACTATTATGTCCCCGTACTTTATAATATTCTCATTTTCCGGAAACCGTACAATTTTTGGAAGCCATGATTTGCATTATTTTGAACTTAAATAATTACATCATATAGATCTCAAAATTAAAATCTTAAACATTTTTTTTTAAAAAAAACAATAAATATTTTATTTTAAGTAGCATATACCGGTTGCAGTAGATAAATAGTGTAACAGTGAAAGGGTTAATTAATCAATTACTAATAGTAGTATTTAGCATTTACTATTTAGTAAATAAAAATTAATACTTAGTTACATTTTTTTAAATACTATATTAAAGATAATCGACCATATTTGCAAACATGAAAGCTTAGAGACAAGTACTGAGTATAAACTATGGAAGACAGAGGTATTTGAGTTTATTTTATGTTCCATAAATTAGTTCAAACATATAACTATATAAGCTTAAATTATCAATTTTAAATTTTTACTATTATTGATAATCAAGCAAATTAGTAATTACTATAAGTGACTAACGAGTGCCTCTGCCCTCTGACAACTCCTATACCTATTTATACCAAAAATTACGAATATTAACAATAATGTTGATTTAATCTTTGTAAAAAAAATCATAACAAAGTCAATTATTATTTCCGTTATACAAAATCGTATAAGTTTGTTGGTTAAAGTGTTAAAAACTTGAAAGCTTAACTTCAGAGTAATAGATTCCTGAAAATATTAATTTAGATATTAAAAATTTTAAGATTACCGTTGAATTTATAAATTATTTTTACTTAAATATTTTTGGACAGGCTGTGTTTTATTAAGGAGGCTACCCATTTTGTTAGTGTATTTAAAGAATGACAAGCCTATGTAATTATTACTGAGAAGCTTGTTTGCAATGTCGGTTGCGCGTTGAGTTCAAAGGTTAACATTGCGTGTGGATTCGACAATGCGAAGAAAGCATAACGTAATATCCAACGCCAAAGAGCAATCACTCATTTATTCCTAGCGTATGGACATAGATAATGGATTACGTTAATTGCACATTAAATAAGATTCAGACTGAATAAAATAAATAGTAAATACAAACTATACAATAATGAATTTGACCCATACAGTCAGCTTTAACAAATATACGTTTATTAAAGAAATATGTATTTAGTATATATATATAGGTTCATATAAGCATGTAAAATTTTTTGAAAAAAGTTAAACTCCCATTTTTAAACCGTTTAAAAGTAAGTTCATATTAGATTCATAAAATACTGCCGTGTATTACAAAATAAATTAAATACAGTACCTATACTACCTAGGTACTTGGAAATCAGTTCTTAATAGTGATTTATACTTTATGTCTATGTATATATATATATTGAAAATAAATCTTACAGGCATAACAAGGTATTGTTTATTGATTAGTGTTGGTAACTGAATTAATTAATTATCTAATTATTTAATTATTTTAATTAAATTAAAATAAATTCTAGATTATATTAAATATTGACATATTGTAATTCCATGTCTTAATAATTTATAAAACTACTAAAATAAAAACTCTATAAAAAGAAGACCAATGTTTAGGAATTTAAAATGAAATATATATATATTTTGTAAGCTGGTTTATTTGCAAAATAATTTTGAGTGTAGTTAAAAACGCACTGACTCCCATTACTTTCTTGACTCTAAAACGTGTGTAGATATGGGTGAAAAACCTATTAAGGAATTAAAAAAAAATAACCAATTCAAAGTATTACATAAATCGTAGGTATATGTTCTAAAATTATTTTTATTGGTCTAAAAATATGCTATTAGAAACTTTTAGAGTTCAAAAAAATCTAATATGACAATCTTAAAACTTTTATTACCATTTCAATTTTTTATTTTAATGAGTAATATTTTTTTATTAATATTTATTTATTAATTGCTACAGAAAAAAACAATACTTTGTGCAAGGCGAGTTAAAATGTACTGTCATTTAAAAATAATGTTTCATTTCCAACGAGGTACATAAAAACATTAATATGTTGTAGTAAATGTTTTAACATTTTTTTATTTAGGTATAATTCGTACTTTCCTTTCAGGGCGGAGCAACATTTTACTATAAACTCTACGGGGGAATAAAAAGGGAGAGGTTTATATTTAAAGGAGACACAAGCCGATATGAAATCAATTACAAAGATTTGATTTCGCTGTAAACATAGAAATTATATTATAAATGTTTAATTTTTACTATATAGTGTTATAAAATTTTACATTTTTATTTTTAAATATTTAAAAGTGTTGTATAATTATTAAAGAAAATATATAAATATGATGTTGGTAAAAGAAGGATTATTCTGTTTCATTTTATTCACATGGATATTGCTGATCCAAGGTCGTCCTCAAGGGGACTCCATGACTAAAACTTCAGAAAAACTAGAGCCAGTAAGTACTAAATCGATTAATTTTCTTAATTTTAATTCAACTACTCAAAATTGCATATTAAAAATATACTTACAAATATAGTAAGCAACAATAATTTAATAAAAAATATAAAATTCATTTCAAACTTATATTATTCTAATTTCATTATTTTTCATTAGAATATTGATAGAAATTAAAGAAATATTAAATAACTCAATACTTGGTTTTTAATTTTAACATTGTATTTAACAATTGTAATAGGCTCATACTTATTATGCGATAACTTTGTAAGGTTTTTAGGAAAATACAAAAAGTTCACAAGTGGATTAGTGTGGCACTGTGGCGCCGTTTTTGACTTCAGTCACAAACGTGTTCTGAGTGCCGACGCCGAAGAGCGCCACTAGTTCCCGGATGGGTGACCACCCGAGCTTAAATGACAAATCCTTGCTACACATACACGTATTCAATCTAATCATACCCTCGCCCACGCAGTAACAGCTGGCTAAAGACCTTAGTTGTCGAAGCCTTAAGGGGCCTCGCTACTGCCGTCAATTTTAGCTGAAAAGACCTAAAGTATTGACAAAATTAAAATTAGTTAACGTTATCCGATTTTGATTCTGAAAAAAAAATTGAAATCACCAAAAAATTGTCTATAGATCCTACGAAGCACTTTGTAAAAACTGAATTTTATGTTATTGACAACTATAATTAAAAACTTGAAAATATGAACTTTTTCGAATCATAATTAAAATTAAAATTAATATTAAAAACGGAAAATGTTTTGTACGATTACAGACATTTTTCTGTTGAATTCAAATATTTTTTCAGAATCAAAATCAGACAACATTAACTAACTTTAATTTTGTCAAAACAAATGTATGTTTTTGTAAAATTCGTGTAGTGAAATTTTACGGTTATCGAGTTATTGACAGAAGCATACGCGTACGAGAGAGGATACCAGCATTTAATTTCACTCACACTAATAATCATTTACAACTAACACATAGATCCCGGGCAGCTAAGACAAGATTAGAAATTGCCTAAATGTTGCCCCTTAAATAATGACCGTAGCGAGGCATCTTAACTCAAAAATAAAAAAATAAAAAAGTTTACAATTTATTATTTTTTTTTATTTAGAGTGCAGCATCATCTACTATAGGTTATTAGCTTATAACAAAACAATATTAGTTACATATAAATAATACAATGGTTTCCTTAGATTAGGTTGCACATATAAATAAGTTTTAGAAATGTGATTATTTTGTTGGTGCGTTGTCTTGGATTGGGTTAAGGGCTTCGAAGAGGTTGTCAGACATTTCTAGGCTAATTATTATTTAAATATATAAAACTATGATAAAGGTTTTTTTAATTTAAAAGCAATGATAAATCTTTACATTTTAAAAACAATTTAGAGCGAAACTAGGGTTATCCACCAAAACAAATGAACATTTTTTAAACATTTTTAAACCGATTGATTATAGTAATTTCTTGACATATTTATGAAATTTTCAAAAATACCAGCCTGAAATTAATCTGTCCAACCAAGAAACTAAACATAGATCAAAAACATCTCAAGTACTGTTAACAAATGTTTTTAACTATTCTATTTTATTTAGTTTATCGATATAAGTTTAATATAAGCTCTGCATAAATCTCAGGAGCTTAAAAATATTTTATCTACCTATACGTTTTAATATTTAGATAAGTTTAAAACAATAATTATCAGACTTTTGTATTATTATTATCAATTAATTTTGAAAATTTTTTTTATTTTTCTTTTTTATGAAATGTGCTATAGTTTAAATGACGTTTAATCTTTTATATAAAATTATATTTTTGTTTTATTATAATTTATAATACTTAATTAGTTTATTATATTTTACTTCACAATGAATACATTAAAACAAATGGTATAATAGTTACCAGTTATATATTTTTTTACCTGATGACATTTTTCTATGTCTCCTTATCTCATAAAGTTTTAACAATAACCTTATTTATTATTGTGGACATGTATTATATTACAATATATACATTTTAGGTAATTACATTTTAAAATAGACAAAATAATTTTTTTTTAATAATAATTATATACTGCAGGATGATTCATTTAACGTACAACAGTCATCATTGATATTAACGGCTAATTTATTTATAATATTTAATCAATATTCTATATGTACCTATATACCTAATATAAAATAGTAGGTATCTATTTCTTACTAAAAATTTAAAATTGTTTTTATGAGTAAATTAAAATGCCCCACAACCTATTTGGATTAAATTATTATTATTTTGATAAAGAATTAAGACTTTTCAACATAAAATCCCATTTTGACACATACATACAACATACTTGTACGTGTCTAAAGCAAATATAGGTACCTGTTACCTATAGGCTATAACACAACACGTAACACAACACGTTAACACTTATTATACTAATTATATAAACTGTATAATAGACGTTTGTTTATCTTACGAGTTACGGGCATCTATTCAGTCGTTACCTTATATATAATACCTATAACAGACATTATTTGGAGAAGAGAATTATCTAACTGCTCTTTTCTATTCTATAGTATGTAAATTAAGTATTTCTATAAGTGTGTAATAGAAATTACTTATCAAACATGTTTAGCTACGGTATAAAATATCTAACTTTAGTTTATACATAATATTGGATTCACAAATAAAACTTTAAATTTACCTAAAATAAAAACCTGTGAATAATACAATTTGTCATAGATAAATTATATTTTAGAAAAAATATAAGTACTATAATTTACAGTGTTACTATGGGGGGAAGTAATGCTCATTGTACTTTCCATTCCGTTATATTAGTTATCACGCCGATTCCACACTTAGATAAAACAGTATGAAAGTAAAAGGTTTATTTAATATTTTTAAAAATATTAGATATATAAAAACTAAGTTTACTGTGATAGATAAAATATAGGTAGAAGAAAATTTTATAATGAAAAACTTTAATAGTAACTTAATATTTTGATCTCCTACTACTTTTTTTATACTTACAAATATTTAATTTAATTAATTATTTCAAGTACGAATACCAATACAAAGTGGAAGATAAACCAAGTGGAAATTACTATGGACAAAACGAAGTTGGCAAGGATACAGGTCGCATAGAAGGATCGTACTTTGTATATCTTCCGGATGGTAGACTCATGACGGTCACATACTACGTTGATGGAGAAAGTGGTTTTGTACCAAAAATCACCTTCCAAGATAATGCTAGCCCATTTGGCAATACTGAATCAAATTCTATTCAGAGAAGATAGAACAATTTAATAGGTAATTTGTACTCTTTTGTTTAAATATTTTCCATACTTTAAAAAATGCATGCAAAAATGAACAGATATCCTCGGCATAACATAACTGTATAATATTACCTATAGTATGTACCTACTGTATTATATACTGTACGTACGTATTATAACGCAATTGAAAAAAAAATATTATTGTTACTTGTTTGTATTTAATTAACTTCACAATTTAACTTAAAAATACAGACCCCTCATTATTGTACATAATAGAAAATGTATCCACCATATATACACATTTTACTTGCATAACAATATAAATGTTACGTCGGTACCTATATAAATTGCGCTTTTGAATATTTTTTAATTAATATAGGTAGGTATTTTATGCTGTTTGAAATTGTTAAAATTTGTATTTCTGTTATTAATTTTAAAGCATATTGTAAAACTGATATTACTTAATTTTGTAAAACTGTATAAAATGAATAAATGCTGATAATGGCTGTAATATCAAATATGTAATATAATTATATTTGAGTTGTTTTAATGTTTTTGCATGTATAATGTATACTGTATATTTTATAACCTTAATAAATTACAAATAATTCAATTTAAGTTTACAATCATCCTTACAATAATTTTATATCCTGACAATTTAAATTTTCATCACTTAAATATTAATATGTAATGTCAGGCTCAGCGTTCATTTCCAAGTAAATATTTATTTTTATTTTTTATAATTCACGCCAAACAAAAATGTTCAAATGTTGATGAAAATTACAAACTAAGTGTAGAATAAATACCGAAGTGAAACAGATAGGTTTAGAAATATAAATTAAATAAAAAAAAGGTGGGTAAGTGGATGTCGCTCTGCTGTATAGTAGGTTACAAGTGGGTCACTGTATAATGGATAGTATTAAATTTGAATTCAATGATATAATATCACTGTATAAGAAAAACGATTCTGAGCGGAGACGGTTTGTCAGTCTAGGTATTAGACATACCTATTATAGGTATACTTATCTATAGTATCTATACTTATCTATAATAGCAATAATAAATTCCAAATTAATCATATCACAATATCCATTAGGTAACGCGTTATACATCAACAACAAACCGTGGTACTATCATAGATATATAATAGTATACTTTAGAAGTTTCAAGTACCCACAAGTAATATTATACAATCACAACAAAATAACTAAAATAATTATTCCAGGTTTTTTAATATGTAATTTCGTCCAAATTTGAACTTAAAATGACTATAAAAATAAACTGTGCTTATGTATTTCTTAGAATTTTTGGTAACAGAATTAAATATTTACGTGGAACCTTGTTTTAAATTTTCAATCCTAAGATATAAAAGTTGAACATATTATGAATTTTTAACTTCAAAATAATTATTCAATTTTAAATTTGATAAATGTTGTCAAAATTCGATCTTTAAATGCTTATAAAAAAAAATTGTGCCTATGTATTTTTAATATTTTATCTACTATTTTAACAATATATCAGGAGCCTTGTATTAAATTTTTACACTTTTTGGCCCAATAGATAAAACTTTATTGATATTTATAGAAAAAAAAATTAAAAAATTGAAAAATTGAAAACTTACAATGTCCGTAAACAGCTCAAAAAGAGTCAAATTATTTTCAAAATTTTATCGTATATAGAAAATTCTAATATAAACATTCAGTGAAATTTTCAAGTTTCTACAGTCATTCGTTTTTTAATTACAACAAAATAAGAAAATCATTACGTAAGAAATCGAGTAAATACCAAATATTGTAAAAATATGAATTTCAAACGCTCATAAAAATTTAATTTGACTTTCTTATAGACATTTTTTTTTTGATAAAGGTATATTATCCTATAAGGAATCTTGTATTACATTTTAAAATCTTAGTTCTAAAAAGAAAAATTTTTACGAATTATAAACTCAAAATAATTAGGTAATTTTCGTGATTTTTTCCATATTTTGTCAATTTTTAAACTTTAAATGCTAATAAAAAAAAACTGAGACAAAGGATTTTTAATATTTTTCAAATGTCATTGTAATAATATAGTAGGAGCCTTGTATTAAATTTTCAAGTATTTTTACTCAACAAATAAAGTTTTATTGACATTCATAGAAAAAAAAACTAATTAAATTGGAAACTGGAATTGTCCGTAAACAGCTCAAAACAAATCCAAATATTTTGAAAATTTTGTCGTGTATAGAAAATGGAAATATAAACAACCACTGAAAATTTCATGTATCTACAGTCATTCGTATTAATGTTACACCAAAAACCAATATCAACTTTCTCGAATTTTTTTTTTGCGTAAAAATTCCCGTTTTTCCTTTATTTTTCTTTTGTTTTTTACGGCGCTTTTGAAAACTATTGGAAAAATGTTACTTTTGACCCCCTAAAGTACCAACTAGATTCACTTTCCTATCAGAAAAGGTACTGTTGAAGAAAATCCAAGCACTTTTACTGTCCTAAAAGGTGATGACAGACACAAAAATAAAAAAAAATAAAAAAACACACATCATTGTAAAATCAATGCATTAATCGTTCCACTCAGAATCTAAAAGTAGAATAAGATTCTCGGAACAGAATTAAAGTTTAATATATACCTAGGTAAGTAGATTATAATTATTATATTTATTATAATTAACATTTTACGAATGGGATTATTATGTCCAAGTTCCACGAGTTGTGTGGTTAGGTATGACGAATAGTTGGTGAATTCTAGAGTTGCAGGAAGGAACACGGTAGCTAGAAAAGGGGATCATTTATGGTATCAAAGAAAAGAAGAAATTAAGTTGGAATAAGCGTCGAGAAGAAAAGTAGTAATTTTGAGGGCATCATGAATAAGGGAATAGTCGAGATGATCTATCTTAAGAATGAAGAAAGCTTAGGACAACAATTTGTCTTATTCACGCTATAAATATTATTTATTAATTAGTCCTTTGCAAGATATAGTTACCAAACTACACACGTACTGCATCGTACGTACTCTAAAATGGATCGCACCAAGTCAAAAGTGAAGACGCAAAAGCAGCTATACCTAGCATAAGTAAAAGTTTTATAAAATATAATAATGATATTTTCATAGAAATCATGTATATTTATATATTTTATATAAGCCATAAGGTGATTCATTTTTGTCAACACACCTATATTCATTATTTCTAAACATTTAAACTTTTTGGAAGCATTGTTTTATCAACTTTAATTAAGTTGTAAGGTACTTTCAAATTATGTTATATTTTAAGTAGTTTTATAATTTTAGTAATAACAATGTATAGTGTACCTATACTATATACATTGCAATATTTAAAGATTGAGTATTTATACTTATAAATTATTGTATCATACCTTCATTGATGTTTTCGTCATAATGATAGCAGTAGCAGTACTATCAAATTGAGGTCTTCCAGCTCTCCCGACCATTTGTAATATTTGACATTCATTATATTCTTTATAGCCATTAAAGGAATAATATTCAGTAGATTTTATAATAACTAAATGTGCTGGTAAATTAACACCCATTGCTAAGGTAAATTATAATAAATTCAATATTAATTTATAAGATTACTAATATTATCCTTTGGTAAGTGTATGAGGATCAATACCTAAAGTACTAGTAGCGATAAGTATGTTTAGGCATCCATTACAAAACAAATTTTCTACTACACTTCTTTCTTTGATAGACATGCCAGCGTGGTGAAAGCCAATGCCGAATTTAAGCATTTCTATAAAATGTATATAATCCAGGTAAACAATAATACTTTATAAATTATATTATATAGGTACGTATACTTTTTTAATATTTATTATTATTTATAGTGCTGCACATAGTATTATTAAAACTGTATTGATTTTTTTTTTTTAAGTAACATTAATTACAATTGATATTTGTAATATATAACTATATTATATAGTTTAATATTTATGTAAAATGTAAAATGTAAAATAAAAAATAAAAAACAAAAAACACAATTCTAAACTGATAAGACCCAAATCTCAGCAGAAGAGAAAAAATTCTAATCAATCGTTTCCGAATAGGCCAAGCATGGCTGATTCACAAGTTCCTTATGGCCAAAGAAGAGCCCACTCAATGCACAGTCTGTGGGGTTACTCTAACAGTAAAATATATAATAACATGGTGCTACCAATACATCGACGAACTCAGAAAATTCAATATTCCACCCAGCCTGAACGAAGCATCAGGATCAGGCATCAAAAACATATCAAATATATTATTATTAGCTTTCCTAAGGAAGACCGACTTATATAATAAAATTTAAACCTTTTGTTAATAATAATTATAATATTAATGTTAGTAGAAATTACATATAATTAACAACATTTTATTAATTGTACAACTTTAGGACCAGAAATCACTTATTATGTATTTAACACAAAAACCTTTGCTGTTGATGTTTTTTTAAGTTCAATAAAAAAAAAAAATATAAAATATATAATAATCCAAACACCCAATGTATAAAATACTAAACTATTAGTAGAAATATAAAATAGGTTGCTAAAGGGAAAAAGAAGATACATTTAAATATTTAATGAATTTTAATTATATTTGAATCCAAAACAACGTTCAAGAATTAATGTAAATGCCAAATGTATATTAAAATATATTTTTAATACCTTTAATTTTCTTGTTATTAATTTCCTTTGAAAATTCGTTGATACAACGTTGTTTGTCATCAGATAATGAAATTGTAATGTCTTTCACTAAAACACTACAAGTGAATTCTACACTTTTCCTTGTAGAACAAAATATCTAAAAGTTTTTAAAGTTAGAATTGAACCTAAAAATAAAGTTTATATTGGATTTATATAGTAAGTATTTCTTTACTAAGGTCGGTCGCCCATTTGAATACTGTCTTATTAAAGGTTTAAGTTTATAGGTAAGATCAAAGTCAAATTTGAAACTACTTGTCTTATAGTTATAACCTAACACAATTTTTTGTAATTTCACCGGTCTTTCGTCTTCAGTACTTCTGTGAAATATTACGTATTAATATTAAATAATTAATAAAATAATATTATAAAAATATACAATATTAAATAAAATAGGAAAAAATAATTCTCATTTCATTTTTTTGTAAAATGTAATTGTATATTGTATCATATAAATTATACTTCAAGTAATGGGCAGAATCATTTTGATCATTAGTTAACCATTTAGCAATATCTTCAATATTTGTCACTGTAGCAGATACAGCAACAAAACGTAATGTAAAATCATTTATTTTTGGCTCCTGAAAAATAAAATTTGGTTTATTTCTACTCATGTATTATATAATTGTATTTACAATTTTTGGGATTAGTTTTATGCGACTGACAATTGTTTCTAATGTAGCACCACGAATCCCATCGTTTATTAAATGAACCTATGAAATACGTCGAATTTAATTTAGAATTTTATAAAAAAGTTCGATAATGACCTACCTCATCGATCAAAAAAAGTTTGACCATGTACATTTGATACTTAAATTCTTGACATTTTTTCGTCAATGAATCCCATTTTTCAGGAGTAGTTATTATCAACTGATAATCAGTTATTAAAGATACATAATCGCGAACTTCTGAATCCCCAGTTATTTCAATACATTTAAGTCCATGAACTGTAAATTTATTCTTCCAATCTTCATAACGTTCTGAACACAATGCTTTTATTGGAGCCACTAACCACAAATGAGTATTGATAATAAAATAAATACACACAAATATACAATATGTATAAATGTATAATATTATGTTGACTTCGAGTACATAATATCATATGTTGACTTCGAGTACATAATATCATATGTTTTATTTTTATATTACATATTGGTAATATTAACTTATACATTATAAAAAGACATAATATAAAATAATTTACCGTAAATTATTTTAAAATTTTGCAAATTATTAGAAAACTTGCCGAGCATTTCTAAAAAACGTATTATAGCTAATTCAAAAATAACTGTTTTTCCGGATCCAGTTGGTGAAGACACAACGACTGACTTATCTTGAATATAAACACAATTATGATTGATATTAGTCGTATTCTGTATCATAGTTTCAACTTTGTAGTAATTATCAAACAGGATATAGGTTATAACCTAACTTAAACAATCTTTCTATACTATATAATTAAAAATAAGTAATTATAACCAAATTACTCTGACTATATTTGATTACACGCCTAACATACCAAACTAACGTACCCACTACCTACTTAGTTTTGGCAGTTGGGAAGTTTTATTAATTACCGAAGTGAAACAGATAGGTTTAGAAATATAAATTAAATAAAAAAAAGGTGGGTAAGTGGATGTCGCTCTGCTGTATAGTAGGTTACAAGTGGGTCACTGTATAATGGATAGTATTAAATTTGAATTCAATGATATAATATCACTGTATAAAAAAAACGATTCTGAGCGAAGACGGTATATCAGTCTAGGTATTAGACATATATATACTTATCTATGGTATTAAAAAAAAATTGACCTATAATAGGCATCTATAATAAATTCCAAATTATCATATCACGATATCCATTAGGTAGTTATAATGCGTTATACATCAATAACAAACCGTGATACTATCATAGATATATAATTATATAGGATACTTTTGAAGTTTCAAGTACCTACGAATAATATTATACAATCACAACAAAACAACAAAAATAGTTATTCTAGGTTTTTTAATATATAATTTCGTCCACATTTGAACTTAAAATGACTATAAAAATAAACTGTGCTTATGTATTTTTTAGATTTTTTGGTAATAGAATTAACTACTTACGTGGAATCTTGTTTTAAATTTTCAATCCTTAGATATAAAAGTTGAACATATTATGAATTTTTAACTTCAAAATAATTATTCAATTTTAAATTTTATAAATGTTGACAAAATTCGATCTTTAAATGCTTATAAAAAAAAATTGTGCCTATGTATTTTTAATATTTTAACTACTATTTTAACAATATATCAGGAGCCTTGTATTAAATTTTTACACTTTTTGGCCCAATAGATAAAACTTTATTGATATTTATAGAAAAAAAAACTAAAAAAATTGAAAACTGACAATGTCCGTAAACAGCTCAAAAAGAGACAAATAATTTTCAACATTTTATCGTGTATAGAAAATGCTAATATAAACATTCAGTGAAATTTTCAAGTATCTACAGTCATTCGTTTTTTAATTACAACAAAATAAGAATATCGTAATATGAGAAATCGAGTGAATATCAAATGTTGTAAAAATATGAATTTCAAACACTCATAAAAATTTGATTTGACTTGCTTGTAGACATTTTTTTTTTTGAAAAGGGTAGACAAACTTATGAGAAATCTTGTATTACATTTTCAAATCTTAGATTTAAAAAGAAAATTTTCCATGAATTTCTAACTCAAAATAATTTGCAAATTTTCGTCATTTTTACGTATTTTGTCAATATTTGAACTTTAGATGCTTATAAAAAACAATTGTGACAATGGATTTTTAATTTTTTTCATCCACCTTTGAAACAATATAATAGGAACCTTCTATTAAATCTTCAAGCTTTTTTAACCAACAAATAAAATTTTATTGATATTTATATAAAAAAAATGGAAACTACAAATGTCAGTAAACAGCTCAAAATATTTGGAAAATTGGAACTTTGTTACTTTACCGGACACCCTTTTTTTTGCAATTTTTTTTTTTAGATTTATGTAGTTAACTATACTGAGAAAGATGGTGAAGTCAGAATTTGGCGGTCGGACTTAGTTTCGAAGTTTTAGCTTTATGAAGTTCGCTATTTTACGATTTTTGCGCATTCGCGCGTCACTAATTAACTGCACCTATTACGAATATAAATTTTTT
>NC_042495.1:106276547-106288009 GCF_005508785.2 Acyrthosiphon pisum | reverse complement strand
TACAATATTACAATAATAGATTAATGCTATCGAGTTTTCAGGTAAGAGCGAAAAAATTAATATTCGTACCCAATAAGTGCAGTTAACTAGTGACGCGCGAACTTTCAAAAATCGTAAAATAGCGAACTTCATTAAGCTATAACTTCGAAACTTAGTCCGACCGCCAAATTCTGACTTCACCATCGTTTTCAGTATAGTTAACTACATAAGTCTAAAAAAAAAATTGCAAAAAAAAAGGGTGTCCGGTAAAGTAACAAAATACCGGACAATTTTATGGTGTATAGAAAATGCTAATATAAACACCCAGTCAACATTTTATGTACCTATGGTCATTTGTTTTAGAGTCTATAATCGAAAACAGATTTTGCGTAAAAATTCCCGTTTTTCCTTAATTTTTCTTTTATTTTTCACGTCGCTTTTGAAAACTTTGAAATTTTTACTTTTGACCCCCCAAAGTACCAACTAGATTCACTTTCCTATCAGAAAAGATACTGTTGAAGAAAATCCAAGCACTTTTACTGTCCTAAAAGGTGATGACAGACACAAAAAAAAAATTTAAAAAAAAAAAAAACACACATCATTATAAAATCAATACATTCATCGTTCCACTCATAATCTAAAATAGAAAGGAAAATTTGTATATCGTATATTTTTACATGTTTGAGGGTTTGAACATATTATGGTAAAAGCATATACATATACCTAATTCATATTTTAACATATTTTAGTTTTTATGTCAACCAAATTAACTAAAACTATTGCTTGAAAAAATTATAGATAGGTACACGCTTCAATACTAGAATATAAAATATAATCATTGGCCATTCCTTACTATATAAGACCATAGCAAAGCTAAACGTACGTAGCTATAGTTGTGATTTGTGATACACCTATTTATTGCAATGTAAATACATAGTTATTAAGTATTATATTATTATAACATATATTGAGAACTATTTTAAAAGACTTTTTTTTCATTTGATTTTATATTTGTATCATATTATCTATGTAGTTAACAAAAAACATTTATTTTCAAAGGTTAATTTTATATTTCAGACACTGTCATGAGCACCAGAATCGATTTTAAGTAATGATATCGTTTAAAGATAGATTTGTATGAAATTAAAATAAAATATATAGGTATACATGGATATGTGACACAGTGACAGCGTGGCGTAAAAATGTGGAGTACAGAAACTGACACCACGAATCTCGAGTGTACAACGAAGGAACAATCGTTGTTCTTAGTATGTACTTAGAATGGGTGGGTGTGTGATAAATGTTAAAAATACAAAAATATATAATTAAATTAAATTGTTTTTTTGCTTAAAAAAATTATTTATATGACATAAAAATTAAAAATACATATTTTAGATAGGTGTAATATACATTATACATAAATAAATATTTTGAACATTGGTTGAAAATAGTAGTAAATATGTCAAAAGTATAATCTTATATTGAAATATTAAAATTATTTATTCGTTTGTAACTAATCTTTTTCAGTTCATATAGTATATAAATACTAAATACTTAAATACTGTAACTCGATGTATCACAGTTAGTGATCACTGATCAGTTTTTAAAAATCATTTTTATAATTTACAATATCATTACCGCTTATCAAGGCTTTGCACCAAACGATTTATTCGGGTTATGGTTTCGGGTACTTCAAATAAAAATAGAGGTTGTGGTTTCAGGTTTTCTTCATTTTAAAGAATATGGGTTTTGTTTAGCTAGTTTATTTATTCGGGTTATGGGTTATTTAAAATCGAGTAATATATCAATTTTGTTGTGCGTAAAGTGTTAAATTTGATTAAGCAAAGTATAAAGTTATACAATCAACTTTTCAGTTCTAATGTCTAATACAGTAGTGACACACGTAATATAATTTAATATAATTTAAAATTGTAAAATATTAAATATTAAATGTTTTAACAACAAAGTATTAAATAGTAATAAAGAAAAAAACATACACAAGACAATTTTCACTACGGACATAATAATATTATATTAAAAATTTAAAAATAACACAATTCAAAACAATTTATCAGTTGTATCACACTTTTCACATGTAACCAGCGTTCCCAATTGTGAAAAACTGAATTATCCATGACATATACATACAAATTCATATGTCACTTGAAAATGTAATATTTTTTTTACGGGTTATGGTTAAAACCCGAATTTAATTTCGGTTTTGGGTGCTTCGGGTTATACGTCATCAAAATCAATCGGGTCATATGGGTTTACGGCTTCGATAATTTTTAAGGGTTTTTTAAGGGTTTTTGGCTATACGGGCTAAATGGGTGCAAAGCCTTGCCGCTTATAGCTAATCTTGCACGGCGTTGCCCGTGACAAATTAAATGCCCGTAGATTTACACCGTTAAATGGGTGCTCCACGTATTTTTAACACAACAATTTGGGTAGTTTTGAACACCAAATACAGATATAATAATTTATAACTATTATATTATATCCAATAGCAATCCTATACAAACGAAAAAATATTCGTTTTTCGTGAGCCAACAAATCTGTAAGTATTCCAACCAACCCGTGACCATTTTATAAAAGTAGAAATTTCCATAGGTTTAAATGAAAATAAAAATAATAATTTAAAGTACCTATATTAAGTGTATATTTTATCAAAATTACCGATATATACGGCCCCTCAGTAATAATATAAATTTTGAATGTGGCCTGCAAGTTGAAAAAAGTTGGGCACGCTTGATTTAGACAATAGTATCAAGTATTAGCCATTAAGTACCTACCTAGTACCTACCTTACATATAAAATAATAGTAGGAACATACCAGTATTGAAAATAGTGTCGATTGCTTTTGTCTGTATTTTATTGAAGTACGTATAATTTGAAAATATATGTCTATATTTTTCTGCTAAAAATGATTAACCAAAAATAATAATTTATTTTTTTATTTAATACAATGTAGTTTATTATATTATTTACATTTTTGAATTTTTTATATTAAAAAACGTTTCAACAAATATTGTCTAGCACTATTAAGTACCTATTCCAAATACTTATATCGAAATCAACTTAAATACTCAATATCAGAATATCAACTCTTGAAATATAAACTATAGATTAAACTAAATATTAATTTCTAAATTAATATTGTTACCAACTTACGCAATTTATTTACTGGATACAATTGGTTATCACAAGTTGATGAATTCATATTTTCATTTGCATTACCTTTAAAATGTAAAGTATTTAAATTTAAATGTCACATTTATTTATTTGATATTATAGTAATTCTAATTTAACACATCCATTACAGACTCTCGACTCTCGAGACACTTAATGTACAGCAGAGCGTTACCCACTTAACATTTTTTTTTTTTACCATGTATACAGGAAATAATCTATTAGGTAAATACATATTTGGAAAAAATTTAGGAAAAAGTCTAGTTTAGCACCCACTCGAATTTTTCAATTTTTTTTTTTTTGGAAACCTAAGTATTTCGACGAGTTTAAAACGATGTTGTAAAAATTGAAATGATTATTTTGGAAGTTACAGTCTTCCAAAGTTTGCGATTTAACGTTTATACGCATGCGCGCAGCACTACTATAATGCCGCGCGGAGGACCATTTTTGTTATTTTTTTGTAATTACGTATTCTAACCTGTTTAAAACGATGGTGCAATAATAATTTATCCCCCGATTTTTTATGCAACACCTCCCCAAGTGGGTCACAGGGTTAAGAAAATTGCATTTTTGTTGCACCGAGTCACCGAGCAGGGTCACTCGCTCGCTGCGCTCGCTCGGACAATTAAAAACGAAAATATCCCCCGATTTGCTATGCAACACCTCCCCAAATAGGTCACGTCACGGGGTATGTTATGTTGTATAGTATATGCAGTGATAACACGTTTTTCGGCACTCGTCGCTGCGCTTATAGTAGTGTTGCGCGCATGCGTATAAACGTAAAATCGCAAACTTTGGAAGGCTGTAACTTCCAAAATCATCATTTCCGCAAATTAATTTTTACACCATCGTTTTATAAACTCGTCAAAATACATAGGTTTCCGAAAAAAAAATCGAAAAATTCGCGTGGGCGCTAAACTAGACTTATGCCAAAATGTATACCATACGGGAAAAACGGTGTTCGGGAATTTCGATTCGGGAAAAAGGCCGGAAACGATCAATGCATTATTATATAATATATATTATAAAAATTAAACTTTTGTATTTTTCTTTTCTTTGGTAGAAACTCAAACTCAGAAATTAAATTCAAAATATTTTTACTTTCTGCGTTTCTTGTTTCAAAAATAATTTAAAGAATTAAATTAGGAAGCAGAGTAGCTTATTAAAATATACTAGCCTGTAGCCGCGAGCTGTATAATATATAAAAGTATAGCCGTATAGGTAGGTAACTCATGTAATGTAGGTACTTATTACTATCTAAAGCAACGAGCTTACGTAAAGCTTACCTAAACGCAAAAAGATTATCATATTATTGTTTTATATATATTATATAATATTTACCATTATATTTTGAATGATATTCATTTGTATCAAATGTCGAAAAACAAATTCCATCGTTGCTATTATTATTAGAGTTCATGTTTAATCAAAGTTATACAAACTCTATTTAAAACGTAATATATGGTTTCTTCATTTTTTAATAATAAAAGAAAAACAGTATTTAATATGAAAAGCTTGTATAATATTATACCAGAAGTCCAGGAGACTAGAACACTATAGAGTAGTTGAGAGTTGAACACCAATTTGCGAAAACTGTCTTAAATAATATATTGATGGACTTGATTTTTTGGCGGTAAATATAAAAGTGAGGTTAGTTTCATAGTTTTATAAAAAAAATTATTAATTATAAAATTTTAATTTGGATTGGACTTTGCATGTATAATTTTTATGTTTATACTTCAAACAATACTATAGTATAATGCAAATAATTTCAATACACATAATTTATTATTTCATTTAAATTAATTTAATCTTAGGTTATGTTTTAAAAAATTATTTAGTTTGCCGCCAATTTATTTTATCAATTTATCAACCGTTGTTATTGGTATATCTTCACAGTTCACTTTTCCACAGATTCCGGTATTCAACTTTTCACACCTTTCAGACTTCAGAGTTTCAGACTTCAGTAGTTCAGTTCTTCTGTTTAACGTCACAAGTCACAACCACAAATACACAACAGTAAACTACATATATTCATTATTTACTAATGAAGTACCTATTTAACTAACGATTATTTTGCTTTAGCGTTTAGCTGTTCAATTTAATATCTTAATGCATTTCCTCAACTGATATTGCAATAAGACTTAAAGCTATGTCTGAAACTAAAGAGTTAGATTATCCGAGGTATGCCCATGTAGAAGGGCACACAGACGTATGTTACTCAGAAGATGGACGGTAAGATTAACACAAAATTACATGAATAATTTTAGTGTCTAATATTTAAATTTGAAGACAGTACTATCATAAAAACTAATTTACTTGTACAATTTAAATTACTTGGACAGATATTTGATTACGTGTGGTCAGGATGGAGATATAAGAATATGGGATGGTATTGAAGATGGCGATCCTATTGAAAAATGTGTTGGTAGTGAAGCATTTGCTGTGCATCAATCAGTAATATCAATAAATTAAATTACAAAATATAATATTGACTTTATTATTTTTATTTTCACCTAACATTTTTATATAATTGTAAATTCAAATTTTTTTTAGGGAGATGTGTTATATGTTGGCGATGATCATCATACACTTCAAGTTTACACATTTCCAAAAGCAGAGTTAATAGATACATTAACTCGATTTACTGCTTCAGTCTGTTGTTTAGATTCATCTAAGGATGGCAAACTAATTGCTGCTGGTGGATGGTAATATATTATTATAAAACAAAAAAAACTAATAATAGTTATTTTTTTTTTTACAATATATATTTATTTATTTATTTATTTTATATGGCTTTTAACACAAATAAACTTAATTATTAAACTATAACTAAAACAATACATAGCATAATATAGATATATAGATATATAAATTATAATTAATCAAAAATCACAATTATTAAATGTAGATTAGGTTCTTGCGAAGTGGGTTTATTGACAGATGTCAATGTTTGTAAACCAAGTGATTGCTTCTGGTGATACTGCATGCAAGCCTTCAAAACTTTGATTGAATTTTCTACTTTGGCAATCTACTACTATATGATTTATTGTTTATTCCCTGTTTCCGCAGTCACATACTGGGTTATCTTAGTACCCCCACTTATGTAGGAGGTAACCACATTGACCATGTCCTGTTTGCAGTCTATTTAATGTGGACCAGGTACAACAAGGAAGATTCATTCCTAAAACTCCATTATTAAGGTCACAAAGTAGTTGGAAAAACAAAAAAAAAAATTAAGGAAAACCGGGAATTTTTACGGAAAATCAATTTTGGTTTTTGGTGTAACTCTAAAAAATAGCCGTGAATACATCACTGGTTGTTTATATTAGCATTTTCTATACACAATAAAATTTTCAAAATATTTTCATTTGTTTAGAACTATTTATAGATATTTTCAGTTTCCAATTGTTTAGTTTTTTTTTTTACATATAAATGTTAATTAAATTGTATTTGTTGGGTTAAAAAGCTGGAAAATGTAATACAAGGCTCCTAATATATTGTTACAATGGCAGTTGAAAAATATTAAAAATAGATAAATCGCATTTTTTTATAAGCTTTTAAAGTACAAATTTTGACAAAATTCGTAAAAAAATCACAAATGTGTAAATTATTTTGTGTTAGCAATTCATAAAAAAATTTAAAAATGTCTTTTTAAATCTAAGATATGAAAATTGAATACATACATTCCTGATATCTTTTTTTTCTCACTAGGCATTCTTATTCATTGCCATCGGTATTGGGCTTGTCTTTTTCTGAGAAGAGTTGTTGAGTTTGGTGGGGAAGGTTGGTTTTATATGGTTTAATGGTTGAAGGTTGTGAAGATGATTCTAATGCCGCTTTTGTGATTATTTTTGTGAATGATTGAATTGAAATGTCAATTTCTATGTTGGATAAGTGACGTTGATAAATTAATTTTTGTTTCCAGTGTGTGTTTAAAGTAAATTTGGGTTCTTGTTTGAATCAGATGGCCAGTTGGTTGGGGATAAAAGGAGGATCCATTTAATTTTTTTGTCATTTATTATTTTATGTGAGATTCTACCTCTATTATTAGTTGTAAATGAATCCTATGATAGATATTTAAAGTTAATATTTTTATTTTTTATTTCAGTGACTCATCTATTCAAGTTGTGAATAAAGATACTAAAAGTGTATTGAATTTTAATGGTCACAAAAGTCCAATTTTATCTATTAAATTTGATGCATTAGCTGAGTTTTTGGTAAAAGGATAAAATAGAAGAATTTCCAATTCTTCACACTTTTAATTAATAATATCTTAAATGATTACAGGTGTCATCCAGTTGTGATGGAACTGTAAAAATATGGAGTATAGAAAAAAAATCTGTTGTAAAAGAATGGACTAGTGTGATACCAGTTAGCAATGCATTTCAGCATTCCAAGATTAAATGTACACCTGCATGGGATCCTATAGATGGAAACTTATTAGCTATACCTTTTGGCAAGGAAATAAAATTGTTTCAAAGAGGTTTATGGAGAGAACTTTACACATTACATGACTACCGATTATCAGAACAAGTAATTACATTCAAATATTTTTTTATTTTATAATTTTATCTAAATTTAGTTCAATTAAAAATAAAAATTATTAATTGCTATTAATATTTCTTTGCAATATCATGATTTAATGTTATTTTAGGAGATCACTGTTATGAGTTGGTCAAAATGTGGTAGATATATAGCTGCTGGAACAAACACTGGATTTATATTGGTGTGGAATGTATCATCTCAAGTAATTGTATTATATGCAGAGTGTAAGGAACGGTATTCTATAAGAAGTTTAGTCTGGTGCCCTAAAAATGGTGAACACACATTAGCCTATTGTGATGATCATGGTCAATTAGGTTTGGTTGAAAATGCTAGATCAGATGATTTTAATATAGATACAGTAAGTTTAGGTAATATTTAATCTTATTTACCAGCAATAATTCATTTTTATTCAATTATTATTTATTATTAATATTTAATGGTATTAACATAATTGATCAATGGCTTATTTGCATGTTATGATTCACATGAGTGTTTACATACTTAAATCCTTTGGTGAACCTCATAATAAATTATTATTAATTACGACCCTATTCTTCTTTAGACTAATGACAAGGAAAACATATTAATGACAGATGAAGAGTCTAGTGATAATGTTATATCATTAGAGCAAATAAAACATGACGCTGAAGTTGAACTTAATAAGCAAAGAGGTGTATCTTTAAATAATGTTGATGGCTTAGAAATTGATGACGACAACAGCAATTTGTCTTCTAAATATATTCCTCCTACTGCTGGTTTCACTGTGGATCTACAAAGTCCATTTCAACCTTGTTCAACACCTGTTCATCTACAAAGACGCTTCATGGTAATAATTTATAGTATCCAATTTGTTACAAATATTAAGTTATTAGTTAATTTTATTTAATTTCATACTAACTTATATAACATACACATTTTTTAGGTTTTCAACGATGTTGGTTATGCGCGTCAAACCAACACTGCTGATGAAAATGTAATTGATGTAGATTTTCATGATAACACTGTCCATCATGCTTTTCGTATCAAAAATGTCTTAGGGCATACAATCGCTGCTATGTGTCAAGAAGCATTAGTCTTAGGTTGTGAAACTCAAGATAATACACCTAGGTATTTGAAAAAAATATATACCTAACTTAAATAAATATACAATTTATTAATGACTATTCAAATAGCAAATTGGTCTGTGTACTACTGAATTCATGGGATGGTAAACGTGAATGGACTGTTGATTTACCTGATGATGATGATATATGTGGATTAGCAGTTACTGCCGATTGGATTGCAGTCGCTTCAGTATCGCGTTTATTAAGATTATTTACTCTTGGTGGTGGCCAAAGAGAGATAATATCTATACCCGGACCTATAGTAGCTATACATGGATCCAGAGATCGTTTAGTTGTTGTGCATCATTGTGGGGCCCGTATGTATGAACTACTTTATAATACTTCCTTATTGTTCCCTGAATAGATTGTAAATATCTTGTAAAAATGAAAAAAAAAACTTTATAATACAGTAAGACATATTTTATCAAATAGTTTTTTATTTTTATTTAGCTATACCTGGTGAACAAAATTTGCGATACTGTGTGTACAAAATTGACAGCCGTGTTGAAGCTGTTTGTTCCGGTTATGTGCCACTGTTTCCAAAATCAACTCTTAGATGGGTTGGTTTTTCTGATTATGGATCTTTGTGTATTCTAGATTCTGCTGGAACTTTACGAATGTTGATTAAATCCTATTGGAGTCCCTTATGTTATGTAGATAATACGGTAATATTTAATTGACCAATAATAATAATAATAATTTAGATATTTTGTTTTTATATTAATCAAAAAAAAAACTTTAGTGGAATGACACTACAAACCATTATTTTGTCATTGGAGTCAGTGAGGCACGTCAAGATATAAGATGCATTCTTTGTAAAGGTTCTTATTATCCTTCAACAACACCTCATCCTTTTTTGAATGAAATACCCTGGCAGGTTATTAATTTTAATTATTTGATAATTTAATGTAAACAATAAATATGTTTATATTAATCATTGTTTTAGATTCCATTGTGTGATCTTAATCAAGAAAAAGGTGAATTAGAAGAAAAATTTTGGAGATCCAATATAGCTTTATCGATTTTACCTGAAGAAGATGGACTTCAGTATGATAAAGAATTAAAAACTACATTTTTAAAACTGTTTGCTGTATGTATTGAATAAATTTACTTATTAATTAATCATTTATATTAACTAAATTAATTCATTCAACTCTTATTGATTTATTTAGATGGCATGTAAGAGTGGTCATGATATGAGAGCATTAGAGCTATGTAAACTTATAAGATCTGAGCAATATTTAAATTTAGCCCTCAAATATACAATGCGAGTTGGGAATAGTAGTTTAGCAACAAAAATTACAACAATTATAGAAAATGAAGCAAAAGTAGACGATGAACCAAAACCAGTAACATATTCAGAATTATTTAATGGTCCATCCACTTCATACAAGTAAGATGTACAATTTGATCATTATTTTTATAACAGTTCAAATATGAATATAAACAAACAAATAATACCAATTATTTTAATGATTGTTCAATTTCATAAATTTAGTTATATAATTCTACACAAATTAATAAATAGGGATTTAATTCATTATCTTGGATATTAAATTTAATACATTTTTATGTAAAAATAATTTTTCTATTATTATTAAAAACAAAGCTTTTGTCTTCAAATCAAAGCCGTATTAATAAATTAATTGTTATTTACTGTAATACAACTATTTAAACAGTAGGATTGATTTCTTTTATCTTTATAATTGTTCACATAAAATATTTAATAACTATGTGACTTGTCATAAAAGAAACTGCAAGGTGATTCACTGGCATGCTCCCACCTTTTTTCTTTAGGGAGACAGTTATTCGTATTCTTGAGATTTTTTGTACTACTTAAGAAGTATCCTGTAGAAAACTACTATTTTTCAAATGAATCCCCTTTTCTACTGTAAATTTTTTAGTGGATCATTTTTCAGAAAATATTGACATATCAAAATCAAAATTTGAAAGATCAGTTTTTGAATTTTTGAATTTATTGTACTAAGGATAATAGGTCCAAGATAATGATTTGGGAGATTTGGGGCTATAATGGTGGGCTTATAAATATTAGTCTTTAATATTAATCTACCAAAATGTATAATTTATCAAAATGTTCCAAATATAATAAACACTAGACCTTATAATGCATCTATTTTATATTTTTGTAGTACCATTTCTAAACACTATTATCCTGAGCATAAACATTCTAATAACTGAAAAATTACTAGTTTTAATTTTGAATTAGGTATATCAATATTTTCAAAAAATTATCCACTAAATAATTTACAGGAAAGAGGGGGGGCTCTCATTTGAAAACTGAATATTGTATCGCCATAGGATACTTTTTAAGTAGTTGGTACAACAAATCTTAGTAGTTTGAAAATATGGTCTTTAAGTATACAGTGTGTTCCACTATAATGGTAACACAGAATATTTCTGCTTAGTTACGTCGTATTGAAATGGGGTTATCAGGGAGAGATAGGGAATACCGAAATACACATTTTTTAATCATTTTAGTCTGCGCATGCACAGGGTTGGGCAAGATACTGAAAAAGCAGTATCGAGATACTAGATACAAGATACTTTGGTTTGGAGTATCGCGATACGATATACTAGATACTTGGCTTTATTGTATCGCGATACTAAATACTCGATACTTGG
>NC_042495.1:106265390-106275515 GCF_005508785.2 Acyrthosiphon pisum | reverse complement strand
AAAAATAATCCTATAATATTAATTTTTCAAAGTATCGCATTAAAGTATCGAGTATTTTTTGACAAAATATTTTGTGAAATACTCGATACATGTTCTAAAAATGTATCACGATACAAGATACTCGATACTTCATATAATTGTATCGAGATACAAGATACAAGATACAATTGTATCTTAGATACTGCCCAACCCTGCGCATGCACAACACAACTTGTATTTTTTCAAATAGCAACAAGTACATTTAACACCATATTCAAATAGATGATTTTTTTTAAGCAACTTTTATAAATAAACTTCTTTTATCTCAAAAATTGGCTGATTTAAAGTGAGTGAAAGTGAAAAAAAAAAAAGATTTTTGCTTAATTTTCTAAAATTTAAAAATGTGTATTTTGTTATTATAAAATTATTTGTTGTATTGCATACTGGGTACATGGAAAAGGGTATTGTAAAAACTACAAGTTGTGTTGGGCATACGCAATTTTTAAAATTATCAAAAAATGTGTATTTCGGTATTCCCTATCTCCCCTTGAAAACCCCATATCAATACGACATCACTGAACAGAAATATTTTGTGTTACCATTTCAGTGAAACACACTGTATTTAAAAATTCCAAAAAGAAGAATAATTCTTCAAATTATTTGGATAAATTTTTATTAGATGAAAAAAGGTGGTGAGGTGCATGCTTGTTGTGCGTAACATATTTAATATAGTTATAAAGTAATGAATTTCAAATTTATAGCAAGAATACAAACTATATTTCACAACAATCGCAAGATTTATTTTCTGACAAATACAGTCCACATGATAAGGAAGACAATAATAAAGGTAAGATTTTAATTTTATTGGTTATTATTTATTTGTTATTACAAGGACTGAGAACTTCTAGTACTCAAAAACGTCAAAATATTTTATTTACATATTATGCAATTAAAAAACAAATAATATGCACTTAAAATATGCCTTAAAAAAAAAAATGTAATATTATATAAAATATGGAACATAAATTGTAATGTTTATGTGAATAAAAATATAAAAAATATAGTTTTAATTAATTGATAAAAACTTGAAAAGTTAATTGCACAATAATCAACCAACAGTATGCGATAAATTATAAGAGTCATCTTAAGTTTACTTCCTACTATTCTACACGCGTCTTGATGTTATCAGTCAGATAGTGAATTACCTAACCCATCAGTTCCCAAACATTTTTGGCTCATGGCACCCTTTTTGAACTAATGTTTTCTAGGGACACCTTTACCCAAGTCATAGGGAAACTATTTAGACTATTACTACCTGTAATTTATGTATGAAAATTAAATAAAAGTTGTGTGGTATATTACTGAACAAAAATCTTAACAAAATAATTGAAAAAATGTTGTTTGTTAGAAGTTGTAGAATCATCAAGTATTTTGGCAGTTATAAAAAAGAAACAAGAATCTGAACTGATGAATGAGTCAAATGATATAGATCGAGCTTTTAATCCATTTAAAAAAAAAACTGGTGGAGAAGCTAATATTTCAATTGGTACTCTTTCACCATTTGATCAAGTAAATTACTTTACATTCTATACTTATTTTATTTTAACACAAGGTTTCAACATATTTTATATTTATTTAATTTTAAATTGTTTTAGACAAACGAGCCCTCGAGTGACAATAAAAGAAAATCTGATTTAAATGACAGTTCCGAAGATATCAATTCAACAAACAAATCAAAAAAACCCAAAGGAGTTTCAAAATTATCATCTTTTATTTTTAAAAAATAATTTATACTTTTATAACTAATAATTATTATTTTTATAATTTTTACTTCTAAATATGTGATTAGTGTATATATTATGCCCTTAATAGATTAAAATCTAATTGTATTTTATCAATTTTGTTACTCACCAGTAAAAAAAAAATAGAAAATATATATATATTAAATAATGAATCTTTAGATTACTATTTTATGGTACCTTGACCCCTTCCACGTGTTATGTTGTTACCTTAGGGATAAACTTTAGTAGTGGTAGAAAATAATCAATAACTCATATCACCCCTTCTTTAGTTTTTAAATGTACTATAAATTATATCTATTACACTCAAAAATAAACTTTACAATATGTAGAACTATTACAACACTATGGAATTTAAAATAACTAAATACTTACCAAGATTTAAAGAAGAATTACCACCAATCAATAGGCCAGCTCGTTCAACTAGCAGTAATATAATTAAGGTAAACACAAAAATAAATATTTGTAAAAAAAAAATAATCATTTGTAATATGAATATATTATTTTAGAACCCTAAAACTTCAATTGAACCAACAGAATTATTAAATAAAATTGATCCATTGATATTGGTTGCTCAGTATGAAAGAGATATCAATCGAATGAAAATGAATCACAACCAAATGTTAGAGGAACTTTATAAAGAATTAGAAATATTAAGATCCAAGAATCGAGGTACTGTACACATTATTCACAATGAATAATTTTGATTAAGTTTAACTTAAATTATTGTTTAGACCTTTTAGATGAACTGATTATAATGAATGGTGGAAACTATTGTTGCAAGCATTTAGAAAATTTGAGTTATGATATTTTAAAATCTAATGCAAGTGATAATCAAAAACAATTGAGTGATATATTAAACAATGCTAAAATTCATCAGATATCTACCGAAGATATTAAAAATGATAAAAATTACAAGTAAAATATTCTTTTGTATTTCTTATTGTCTGTACTCCGTTTTATATAAGTATTAATTTTTATCAGTGGTGCCTAGTTAATTTAAAATAGGTGGTTTAAGTATTTCAATGCTTTTACAAATTTTAAACTATTATCTTAATTCTGATGTAGCATATAACACAACTCCATTCAGCCCACATATTACTTTCCTAACACTTATTGGCTACTTTAAATGGTTCAATTCACTGCGTAATCACAGTAGGTACTTAGTGCCATTGGTAATTCAATGTTTTGGATTATTTAAAACATAAGTTACCATAACAGTGACATCCAGTTAAGAAAAAAAACAACTCAGATTACATATTCACTAAAACATAAATACATATTTAACTTACTATTCCAAAATTAAAATGAACATTGAATATTTTGAATATAAAATCATGTACTATATCAATATCAAATAATTGCATTTATGATTTACCTATACTGTTTATTAAGTGTTTTAAATTAATAATAATTAATTTTTTCTAGCTATAAAAAAGAACTGCCAGAGTTAATAACTGTAGGGAATAAGTTCATAAGTAAAGATATTGAAAATAAATCAAATTTACTTTTACAAGAACAATTATATAAAAGCAATAAACTAATTGATGCACTTCGACAAGAAAATATTCAACAAAAGGCGGAGGTAATTTTCATAAATGTAAAATAGTATGATGTAAAAGGATTTTATTTTGTAGTAATATATTATAATTTGCTAAATAAACTAACTGAATTAAAAAAAATTCTATCTAGGTACTTTTATATATTCTCAAATATAAATTCATATGGACTAAAATGTTGTAAAATGATGTTAACATAAAAATATATATATAATACCTAACACATAGATTTAACATTGTAAAATTATCTAATTCTTATTTTATTAACAGCTAAATTCATTAAATTCATTATTAAATAAGGGATTGAAAATGACTGGTGTTGGATTGGATAATGGCCTGATCAGAAAAAACTTGAATTCTGGCAAAAGATTTCTATCTTCGTTTTCTCATCCTACTATTTCTTACATGGATATTATGAGTTCAGAGTAAATTATTATTGATTAATTTAAAAGATAATCTATTATTATAATGCATGATGAAAGTTAGTTAGCTTAAATTATATTATCATTAATTTAGTGTTAATTATTATACACAATTTAAGATAGTTAGATCTTAAATTGTGTTATTATATAATATGGATATCAGTATATTTATTGATTATATAAATACTAGTATTTAATATTTATAATGGTATATTACAATACCTGTAGACTGTCGTAGAGATAGAGTTACTTAGACTAAATGTTACTTGCTCATTTAGCCTCAAAATATTAATTTAATATACATATTATAATAATTTTTTTTCTTTACTTTCAGGGAAAGCTTACAGCCAATCTCTAGGAATGAATAATTTGTATAATAATACACTGTGTGTACAGACATGTAACATGTATACCATTATGTACAAGTTACCTAAGTAGGTGTTTAAAATTTGTATGCCTAAACACGGTTGTTGGAAATCATAATATTAGATGATTAAAAAAAAAAAAAAAATATGTTTAATGATTACCTACCTATACCTACTATTAAAATATTATTAGTTCATTACTATAATACATTTATGTTACCTACCCAAATATTTTTTAATATTGATAATTGATAAGTATATTGTAGTACTATTACATAATAACGTATTATAGTACATGGTGGATTTATTATAGTAATAACTATTCTTTATAATTTATATCAATTATTATTATTTTAATATTTATATTTAGCTATTTCCTGTGCCTAATAGTAGGTATTACTAAAATGTTATTATAATAACAGCTTTCAGTCAGCTGTGGCTGTGCGTGCCCCAGATCCCCCTTATAAGTTCCGTCACCAAATCGACAGTCGCTGAGAGTGGATACCGATTACGGAGACAGAGTGGTTGGAATTATATAAGTCGCACATTGAACGGGCTTGATAGTTGATAGGCTCCCCTGGTGCATTTTCGAACCCCAGACGGCTGAATACGGTCCAGTCTTCTTCAAACAGCACAACGCTTATTTGTTGTAGTCACTACAAATGCAGTTACAATTCAAATGTAAATATTGTTGTTGCGTGATAGTCACTATGACACCATAACATATAAGCGGTAGTGCGGAATTTTCCAGCTGTTTGATATTGATTTCAGAGATTAATTATGGTAGAGAATTTTCAAGTATGGGAATCATGGGTCGACGGGCAACTATACTATCTTTTGCCGTGCTTTACCTATCAAAACGACAAGATATTGAACTTTTTAATAGGTCAACATCAAATAATTTAGCACCTACTACATGTAGCTGCTCGCCCAGCCATTGCGCTAGCACCGCCACTACGAAAACCGTGTTTGAGTGTGTAGTAAGCCACTCACCTCTATTGACAATCGATTAACGTTTGGTAAGGTTAGATCACAGGAAGATTAAAATCAGTACTTCATGGAAAATGTAGTTTAAATGTTATAGTCAAGCCCCACATACTATATATTATATTATCCAACAGTAAGTCTAGATAACAACCAATTTAATTTTGAAGCTTATAATAATATTATATTATAATTGAAAATAAAATAAAATCAAACATTGTAAATATACTCTAAGTAGTAATCTACGCTAAACATCGTCGTTAATCCTAATGATGAGTATAATATAAATAAATTGTTTTACATAATTCACCCAAATATATTTGTTGCTCGGCGTAATGTATAGGCAAAATAGGTACACTTGTGCAATGTTCAATATTGTTCATAATATTATCTACATTTTAATTCATCACAAGTATAAAGTGTCCTAATAAGTCATAAGAATGTTAGGTAAGCCTATGGTTAGTTGATAAACGACTATCATCACTGGTCGTGAGCTTTGCAATGATCTTTTCTTACTTACTATCAAGGTACCTATTCGATATTGTAAACATAACAATAAAAGAAAATATTATTAATTTGGTTAGGTTAGGATAGGATAGGATAGGAAATCAAGCACGGATTATGGGGGGGGGCACGCTTCCGGGACTCATCTTTATCCCCAAAATATATTTTTTTAACGCGTCCAATATAGTTTTCAAAAAAAAAATAATTTTTAGTAGGTAGGTATAGTAGGTAAATTATTATTAATAATTATAAAATAAAATTGTTTTCCATTTTATACCACTAAAAATTACTATAAATAATGAACCATATTTGCCAACAATTTTGTTTGTTTTTTTTTTTCGAGCATTTTAGATTACCGATTTAACTATTTAAGTATACAAAAAGGTAGTTATTAAAAAAAATATTTAGCTCTTGTAAATTAGGTATTTTAGTTAAAAGTATTAATGCATATTAAACTAAACTTTAGAGGACCATATAGTTAATAACCTAGCGAGCCAAAATTGATCATTGACTCAAAATATTCAGAAAAAAAGTTTTACCAGAATCCATCAAAAAATATAATGGTTACCTACCATTTGAAGAAATAAAGTCTATTTTATTATTGGTACAACTGCGTGTTTAAAAATTTTGAAAATATTGTAAAATAATTACCTGTTAAAAATAAAGAAACACCTTTTTTGTTTTAACGAAATTCCATATCATCAATTCATAATTGTTAAAAAAAAACCCGCGTACAATGACATATGATACATGCACTGTATATTTTTTGTATGGTAAAAAATTATACAATAATATAAAGTCGTTAATATGTTATGACTAATCATACAATTATTTTGAAGTTAAAGTTGAAAGGAGGCCCACTAAGTGTAAGGTGTCCCGGGGCCCAATTGATCCTTAATCAGGGATTGCAGGAAATTAGACGTTAACTAATTATTATAGTTTGTAAGCCCCTTGCCCCCGACATGGCTCAAAAATATAATTATAATATACCCACTTGTGGGTTGAACTTTTACGACTGACTAGATATTTGTTTTAGCCGTGCTAAATATTCGCGAGTCGGCGGCGACCGATAACGCTCCGGCCGTTATCTGCTCAATATATTATTGTTATATAATTCACAACACAATAATAAGGTAATACAAAAATAAAGGCAATACTAAATAATTATTATAATGTCACATTGTCACATGCCATTGATGTGTGTGTGATTGTGCGTATCGGTCAGTGTCTTCCCTGATAATAATTTGTAGAGCAGTGGTTTTCGAACTGGGTGCCGCGAGCATTCGTTAAGTGTGCCGCGGTCTTCTGAAAAATGTCAACTATTCGTTCGAGAATAAAATTATAAAAATAAAAATAATAAAAATGTTTTCGCCTATCAAGCACACATTTCTAATTAAATGTATATAATTATAATTCAAAACAATATTGTTCATCTAATTATTTAGTGCAAAAAAAAAAGGTCAGTGTAACGTGAAAATAGTTTGAAGAGCAAGCGATGTGCCGTCTTCAATATAACTCTGAAAACTACTGGTGTAGAGTCTCTACAGTTCTCTACAGTCCCGGCGCAAACTCTCAGTATACATTAAAAAAAATTAAATTTGTAAATTTGTTTGTTTATATTACATAGATTTTAAAAGAGAACTGACTTTCCAAAATGGACTTGACAATTAATGCAATTAATGTACGTGTCCAATATAATATACGTTGGTAAAAAAAATGTTTGAAACTGTTAACGTTTTTCGTACCTCCTTAGGTTTTGGTATCATAACGTAACCTAACCTAACCTAACCTAACCTAACCTAACCTAACCTATCACCGGTTGATGACCATTTCGATATATTATATTTTTCTTTTGAATTTTGCGATTAAAGGATTTCCTAATTACTAAGCTATATAGTTTACGGCATCAGTAAATTACATTTTTGAATAAAATAAAAAGTCAAAAATGACAATCTTGACTAATAAATTGGTTTTAAATCGACGATTTATGTTACATAGATTTTAAGAGAGAAGGAGCTTATTATATCGACCTATTTCAAAATGTTTTTTTAGACAGTTTAAAATTCTATCATTTTATTTCGAAATGTTGTTTAATTGTTTACTATTGTGAATTAGTGGTTAAATCACTATTCAAACCGTATTTTTAAACACCTAATCTTATATTAATATCACCCATAATCCTCTTATAATTTCATAATCTGAAGTAAAAAAAATTAGATATTATGTAGATTTAAAAAGCACAGTTATGTAATAACTCAAAAAAAAAAGGATGAAAGGTGTATAAGACACTGCATTTTCGGAATCCCACCAATCGTATTTATCATGTATTAGCTTTCATAAATTCACAGTTGGCTATCCATGCGTTCTTCAAGTACAACATCCACGGGTGATCTTTCATTTGCAGCATGGTCGAGATAGCAGTAATCAATAATACTAAAATCTGTAATTATATATTAATATAATGTAATCAAGTGAAATATTAATTTTGCTATTATTATCAATAAATATTTCCTGACTTATCACCAAACATAGTCATAGCTAAATATCGTTTTCTATGACTCAGTGCTAGTAAAATTAAAGATTAAGTTTTTTTTTAACATTATGGGACAAAGTATTACAATTTTTTTTACCTTGTTAGAAACAAATAACGACCTAACTTTGTTGGGTATTAATATGTAGTAGGTACTACTTTACAGTGGCGTGGAGAAGTGATATATTTTATCGGGCAATTAATTTTTTGATTGACTTAGCACCCACCCAGTGGCATATCCAGGAGGACCACAGGGACCTTGTCCCCCTCATTTGCTATTTTTGCACTAAATCCAGAAATCACTCACCCACGATACACACACCCCTTAAAATTATCGGACACCTACCCTTCAAAATCACGGTCAACACGCCACTGCTGCGTTAGTACCTTAACTTTTCTAAATATCTAATATCTTTTCCGGGGAATATAGTTGGTTTATGAGGGAAGTCAAAATTTATATCAAATTCCCCAGTAGTTTTTATTAGTGACCGAGAAAAAATTTATATAAATGTCAATATAACGTTATTATTTATTTTTTTTTATTATTGATCAAGAAGCCCAGAAACTATGGCCATTAGCTGTTTGTTTCGTTTGGAGGGGAGGAAATTGTAGGTTAGTGGGATTGAATTAGTTAGTTAGGACTTAGGGTTATTGGGGATGGTGGCACTTCTCTCCGGACACCGTGACTTGTCCGAAGTAAAATGCCACCCACGGCCGAGGTTTCGAACCGGCGTTGGTGCGCGTCTGAACCGAAGCCAATATTCCGCTCAGCCACGCCATCCCCCTATGTATGCAATGTATGTAATGTATGTAATGTATCCCCCAAAGCAGAGCCGCATCCACTTACCTATACGCTTCTTTTAATTGTACAACATGTATAACATGCAAATTATTAATGATTATCTTTCATAATATAGGTTAGGCTAGGTACTTACTGACATCGTTAATTTTAAATCGAAATTGAAGAATCCAAAGGCTGTTATTTCATTTGGTTCATACATTGATATCTGATTCATGAATATTTTAATCTAATATTAATGAGCAATGATTGATCCAAAAATGTTCATAGTAGGCAATCATAAAACAAACAGTCCCAAAGTTAGATATCACATAATATAACTATAATCGACATAAATATTATAAATAATTATAATTTAGATTTATTTTAGTATTCACTTGTAACTTAGTATGGACAGCCATTTCAGAAATTCGGCATAATCGCAAACACGAAATAATTTTTTTTTTCTGAAAACATATAATGTTATTAACATATAATGCTAAATATAAATAAACATACACAATGAATTATATTTTTGAAATCTAATTTGAAATGAAATTATACATTATAATAATAATATAAAAAAAGTATGTATAACAGATATCAATACCTACAGGCTACACTATATAAAATAGTGTAAAAAGAATTCTAGAACTAGATTTCGTAAATTAAACACTAAAATGAACGTAGTAAGTTATAAAAAAATTGTGTATATTAAGTACGAATCATTGAGTTATAAAAAAAATATTACAAACCTTTTCAATAACCCACGAGGTGACGTAGAGGATGGATATCATGTTAAAAATGTGTTGTAGATAGAAGATGTATGGAAAAAAATTATTATTCAGTGAATCCTTCTTCATTGTTATTAAAAAAGTTTCTATTAAAGCATGGGCAAATGTAAATGTAAAATATACCAATAAGACAGGCCCGTAACCCAAACTAAACAACCTAAGCAACTCAGAAAGTTCAGCATGTAACAATCGTATACGTTCTACTAACATGGTTATCTCTGAATTTGTCCATCCACCTGGCAAAGCGAGTAATCCAAAAGGTAAGCATTTCCAAATCCTATTCAATTCACAAAATCGGTACCCCAAGTTACTGAGATAATAAAGCGATGTAATCAATACTACAAAGATAATAATTTCTGGTGAATAAAACAGGACTGTTACATAATGCGATAAGTCTTTAACTGTTACCAA